>NW_014577095.1:6199-18507 GCF_000485595.1 Priapulus caudatus | reverse complement strand
GCACGCACGCACGCACGCACGCACGCACGCACGCACGCACACACACACACACACACACACACACACACTTTTCCTTTTCCACGCATGCCGTGCTTGCTCGTTCGCTGCCTTTCATTTTGCCATTTCTCGTTCTTCTCTCTTTTTCGTTCTCTCATTTTTCTCCGCCCGATATGTCCATATTTCTCCATCTACGTCATTATTCAGCTAACACACTTCATCATCGGCTATTCCTGTGTGCTGAGATATAGATTTAGCTGGTGCATTAGACAAGTTCGCCTTACATCAAACACTACAGTTGAAAGGAGATATGTTTACTTAGAATACACTATTATCGAATTTCGATTGCGAGGATTGTCGTGTACATTCTGCTCAATGTCGATACTAGCACACTGTACACCGCATTCCTGTTATTCCTCACAAATCATCTGTCTCATACATTCACCAGTTCTACTAGTTTAAATTTGCATTAGAGATTCAGCGGCAGACGTGTTTACCATAAACGGATTCACTTTTTAACTGACGAGACTACGATTTAGAGAGACATGTATATATGCCCACTGCGCGTTACAAGTATGTTAAAAACAGACTAAAGAACGGCGACGAACTCCTCAGATTAACTACATCGAGGTATTTGTACAGCTTATATCTTTTACTATTTGTTCCACGATTTGTCTCAGTGGTCGGCTTTATGTTTGAACCTCACCTCTAAGACGAATACATGTATCGTATTTGCTACATGCGATAATTGAAGTCATGGTAATAGAGGCATATGATTCACACGCAGACACGCTCGACGTATTCGCTCCGCCGAAACTAGTGCTCCTCGTTAAGCCATGCAAGCAGTATACGCGCGTGACAGCCCATCAAACACGGTCACATCTTACGCACTTGGCCGCCCCAGTGATTGTCATTACGGAAGATTGTGGGTCGGCGGTCGCTCCGCCTCGAGCTCAATTCACCGTTAGTCATCAGACGATGTTCACGTGGAAGATGTTCGAATCGCGAAGCGTAGAGCCGTCAAAATCGACAAAGCCGTCAAAGACGCCGGTTAGATAACAAGGATATTAAGATTCAGTGCGGATGTAAATGTAAACGCTTCGCGCGAATTAAGCGTTTTCCACAAAGGTGCATGGGAGCGTGAGAATGTGATGTATTATAGGTCGGTTTTACCCTAAAGAGCTTTTACACTTCCTGGTTGATGGTTGTCTATAATATATCACAATTGCGTTTTAGACTAAAGAAGATTGCTTTTATTATTGGGTTAATATCGTGAAAGGCTATAGACAGCAGAGATTTCCTATTGATTGTTTGGAGATGAGTCATTTATCGACTGTCGGTGCGGTATTATTCATCTCCATTTAATAGTTGTCTCAAACAGTGCTGGGCGCCATTTTCACAAAGCTACGGCACTGTCGTTCCTTGCACTCAGCTTTCAATTTTCACGCTTAACGTATCATGGGAAGGGACATGCGCGCTCGTGTTGTGTGTTGACTGTTGAGTGCGTGGAAATCTTTCATGTGATTTCAAATCGATTAGCTTCCCTTCTATTGTGTAATTGCCAAGCGTTACGATTATAACGAGGCCGAGTCATGTGTGTATTGTATTGTTACCATGCGATTGATTTTTCATTTCTCCTTCGCCCTTATTCGATACCAAGTTTTGTCTTTGGTGGGCGACCAGTATTATCTCAATTTATAAATCAGTACAGCACTCATTGCCGCCAGCGCACAAGAATTGCTCGTTTTAGTTGAAATTAGCGTCGCTTACTTAACATGGCGCGGTTGCATTGATAAGCATATGCATGCTTACAAATGCATGCTAGGTATCAATGACGCAGGCACTTCATATTTCACACCTATCTGTGATCTGTAAGTAAGCTACCATCTGATGGTGAGAATAAGCAGTCAAATCCAGAACATTCGGAGCCAACATGTGCTGCTATTCTGTATCCTAACTTGAGCGGAGAGGTAACACGCACGCGTGTTTGTCGCCAAGTACCTAATATGATATTTTAAGAAATAGTATCTGACGAGGATATGTATCTCTTTTAATCAACAGATTTAGCAATCGGCGTCCTTAAATATCTCTCATAGATATTTTCGTTGCAGCATTCGGTGATTCTCGTTAACAGTATAACAATTTAAAGTTCCGACATTCAGTTTGGTTGCATGAGCCCGAGGAATATCTGAACGGATATTATTTTTAGTTTTGCATTACAGAAGCTTCGTAAATGTTTTAAACCGTATGTGGCGGAACGGTTTGTCTATGTTATCGTGTGGCATTATGAAGTCTACTTTTACTTTAAAGCTACGCATAAATAAATTAGTTTGTGCGAGAGAATGCGCTGATATATTCAAATCTAAGTGTATTTAAACGTAGGACCAATGTTTTGCCAACTCTTTACAGCAACAATTCAACTTATTTGTCGTAATTCGTGCAAGGAACAGCGTATGGTGAATAAGAGCCATCGAGTGCATATATTATCGCATCATTATAGTTTATTGTTCATAATACATGGCGTCGTGTCCAGTAGCGAAACGGTATAAAGGCTGCGAATCGTTTTGCACAGCACCCGCCTCCCCCCTCCCCCCGCCCCACGCACCCACACAAGCGCATATATATATATATATAATATACTCTACGCTGTCAAGTAACATATTCAAAAAATTTATATTTTTTCTAAACACAAAACTACGAAAATAAATCAGTTTTGAACTCGTACCTTTGTTCATTTCAACCTTTACAACGTATGCACACAATTGTACAAGGGGAGCTCACAGGCGTTCCTTTTAGTACCTTTTCACTTACTTTATTCTAAGTATTAATTAGGTAAATTCATTGATCTGCACCGGCGACTATCGGACAAATACTTTGGATAGTGAAATTTCACCCAATCTTCTCAAACAATTAGGGATTTCACTTAAGCAGACTCTGTAATGCTATACAACCAAAAATTTTGGGTCAATTTTACACGTCATCCGATCGGCTAGGAAGAAAACGCCGAATTTTCGGGCGACAATGGAACGGTCGCGGTGCGATACTAATCTCTGTGTGGACTTGTGGCGAAGACGCCATCGATATGAACAGAACGACGAGAAGGCACATCGGTTGGAAGGCTACACCGCCGTACAGAGGTAATCAAAGCTGGTGCGTGCATAAGCGCCACAAGGCATCTCCTTCGGGAAATTACAAAATTACGGAAACCGCATGGCTACATAAAAACCGCATATAACATACATTATATAGTGTCGCTGCTGGGCGGTCATATATGTACGCGGCAGCACCCCCCGTATCGCGTCGTTAGAGCTCATAACGATGATGGGAGAATTCAATCGATTCGTTATTATTGTCGTCCAGCCATTGAAGCTTGCAAACAGTAACGTAGTGAACATAAACTGCGAGTGAAGTGTCACTCATCGTAATTCGGCTCGACAGTGACTTGCCACAAAACTCGCCGGCGAAATTGCATTAACCAGCATGCACCGTGTGCGTGTGTGCGTCTATACGTGCGTGCATGAGTGTGCGCGCGCGCGTGCTGACGAGCGCACGTGCCTGTGCGCGCGCGTGTATGCAGACACGCGCGTAATATCCACCATTGACTGTTAACGAGGATCAGAATTCTTTTCGAGTAGAAGTTTTCCGGTGTGGATGCTTATAGAGCCACGCGGATAACGGAGGCTCGAAACGGCATCGCTACGCCGTCTTTGCTGCTCGACATCGTAGCTATACGAGCCATAATCGCATACGCTTCCAAAACGAGTTCGTACCATTGATATACATACATGCGCGCAGTATGCGTGCATTCCTACCCGCTAATATACGCGCACGCACGCACGCACGCACGCACGCACGCACGCACGCTTGCTAGCCTGCTTGAACTTGTGCAACGCACGCGCACACGCAGAGAGATTCAGGCAAACGGCATGCACAGCATATAGCAATCGTAATTCTCATTAAAAACGAAGCCCGCGTTTAAGCAACAACTGCAAAGTACCGCAGGGAGGCTTCTAAATTGCCTGCAGATATGAAATGCATTTGCCGTATACGTATTCTGACCACGATGCACCCGCTCCGGGACATTTCCAAGTATACTGGACGGCTGTCGCCCTAACCAATTCCGTTTGAAAAAATTGCATTACGACGAGAAGCGCCGTCGCGTAGATGGGCTTTTGCGCAGGTCGTAAATGACTTGCGCGACACTGTCTAGGCATGGGCGTACAACGAGCGTGTGTATCTCCATATAATCCACAATTTCCATATAAGAAACTTCCGTTGTATCCGTTGCACAGAGAACAATGGCGCTCTCCAATATATACTACCAACAATTTGCGGTAATGGGATTGCCGTCGTATAGGCTCGCAGTCTCGACACGATGAAATTATATTTCCTGAATTTTAATGTATTTGTTCGGTTATATGGCGGAGCGTAATTACCAAATAAAAATTTGCGAACTTTTATATTTCAATTCGTTGCAAAATGTGCCTGAACCGGCTGCTTCACATGCCACGTACGAACGCAAGCGTACACACCAACCTACACACGAACACGCACATGTGCGCATATGTGTGCACACCTGTGCATATGCATGACCGCACATGAAAAAAGACAAGTATATATATATATATATATATATACTAGCTGGTGCCCAGCGTTGCTCGGGAAAAAACGCGTAGGAACACAACGCGTAGGAGCAAGTTCAGCAACATATACCATAGCCATTCACCCATACGATCCCGTACATACCCCCCCCCACTCTTTCAGAAAGGAAAGAGAAGCGTACTGGATTCACAATCTAAACACTATCCAGCCACGCGGACTCAATCTACGGGTAGAGATTCCGGGGTGGATAGAAGACAGTAATCACCAAGAGTAATCACCCTCCAACCAGCAAGCATTGTATACACGCAAGGTTAATTCTCAGCCGACACTCTAGTTTTTATAATTTTTTTAAAACTTAATTCTAAGGATGATTCGTAACAGGAAAACAAACAATAAGCAATATTTTGACAAAAAGAGTTGACAGACATCAGTTGCTTGGTTACGCACATCTTTATTAAAATCAAACTTGAATCAGTGTAAACAATGCTCGGCGTGACAACAAAGTGTAGCAAGGACGGTAATTATACACATGAAATATCATACGATGTCAACCGGTTCAATCTTTAGGTAACATGTGCTACTGTTAGATTGCATAAACTAACGTGAATTACAATTGACAGTGACACCGAACTGGTGTCTTAAACAATCTACATAAACAAAGACATTACAGGCGCGCCCCTACGGACAAACGTTCACGTAACGAACTTTCAGAGATACGAACAATCCTGTCTGTAGGTACTTACTGCACTACTGTACATATACTGAACTTAATCACCCCAACATGTCTTAGAAGCGTAAGAGTGGAGCCAGTAATGATGGTGATAGCAAGACGCGTGGCACTATTACGTTGGATACTAAGGTAGAGATTATGAAGCTGTACTGCACAAACCTTTTTACAAACCCCATGAACCTATCTTCTACTTCTTCTACTTCTACTTCTATACTGGACAGTCCCTAAGGAATAAACGTCCAGGGCTATAGCTAGCCATGGTGTGTGTGACCTAGCTTGGGTACAGCCAGGTAGTTAGCCTTTTTTAGCCGAATGGCACTGAGGGTGGTCACAGCCAGAGTTTTTTGCGCCCTCAGTGGTTCTTTTACGTCCCCATTGGTCTTAGTATTACTATATTTACTAATACTGGAGACGGGACCGCCATTTTACGTGGTCATCCGAGCCACGGGAGATTCACAGTCTCCAATGTTGAGAGCCAGGTTTTTACACCTTCAGAAAATTCACTGCCCCAGCCGGGGTTTGAACTCACAGCCTTCAGTGGACAGTATACGTGGCCTAACCACTGGACCACGAGGGCTCAATCCTTGTTCGTAAGTAGGGGAGCGCCTGCATATCCTAATGTTATCTCATTATTGTCAGTGAATAAACCAATACATCTACTTACAACGTTAAGCAGAAATAAATTTGCTTACCAGCTTTGTCCCGATAATATATCAATCTCACCAAATGGTTTCACGTCACGTCACAGTCACGTGATCTCTGTGGTGAGAATGGTAATATGTGTGGCTTTTGTCCGCTAGACGGCTACATTCGCAGGAAAATCGGCTGTTACACTTTTCTGACATCGCCCCACTGCTAGAATTATCGGCCGTATTAAGGCCTATTTATCGTCATTATATCTATAATTATGAGTGGATTTGAGAAATATGGATAAGCCCATGTTGGTGTCGAATACACCGAAGTCGGTGGCGTGGCCTTGATGCTCACCGCGGCGAAGATTACCGCGTCGGAAAATCGGTCTCTCCTCTTTTATAATATAGATATATATCGATAACACATTCATGTTATATTTGGCTATGCGACGCGTGAATTTTAACGTCAACACCAATATCACTCTATCCATCGATTTGAAAAAAGAAGTATAAATGTGGCACACATTAAGTATTCATTGTATACCTCGATTCCAGCAATGGTGGCACATGACACAGATGCGAGTTAAGGCTATAGAAAATAATCAATCGTCTGAAATGTAAGTCCGAGTTAAATATTTAATGAGCTACAACAGACCTTCTCTACTTCCCTCGCCATTACGTCTCCCTCCCAATATTATTTCTTCGCTCTCCTCGCGTCGTTCGATATGTCCGTCATGTCAGTAATGATTGACACGTTTTAATAAAAAGAAGCAGAAAGTAAATTCTGCGCACGATTTATGCAAGCAAGAGCGTGATATATTACAGATGTGACGTCGTCGTCAGAAAGAGATCCACTGTGGTGTCGAATTAATTATGAATCTAATATCTGATAATCGTGCAGCCTCAATGGTTACAACGAGTTGCGCACCAGAAAATGCGTTATTTTTAAACGCGTATAACCGTTAGATAAAAAATACGAGCGCATTTTCATAACGTAGTAGACTTATTCTTGCACGCGATGGCTGCAGTAAGTTTAGCAACTTCTCTCGTTTCTCTTTAACTAGTCTCAATTCATAAACTCGCTTGGCACGGATCATGTCATCAACGCCAGAGCGAGGCACATTACAGCTACATGTCGTAGAAATTATATTGCAAATTACTCGCTTGTCAGCCAAGCCGCTATATTACCCGCGCGCGCCTCTTTTACACTATACTATTTTGAGTGACCATCGCTTTATGGCTTATTACGTGAAACTGTGCAACCGCGCTCGCGCTTCACTCAGTAAGATTTCACGCTAGTAATAAAAATCTATTCACTGACTTCTTGCTACATAAAAATATAGAAGTCAACTCGGCTTGTAAATTTATCATTAATATCCACAGCCTATCTAAATAATCTCACCAGTTCGTTTTACGAGCTGTTGCTATCCGTGTCTATTTTGATGTCGCATATTAAATAAAATAATATGCACTGTTCAATATTGATGAGTTTTTTTGCTTTCACGTGCAACTTTTATTTCTCACTAAGCAACCGGGACACTCACTTAGGACGGCGGTGACAATATCTGAGAGAATATCTGAGAGAATTATAAATAGTTTATTTATTATTCCGGCTTGATGATATAATATTTCTGCGACAGATACACAAGAAGAGTGACGTTTCAGTGTTCGTACTTATATGCATAATATATTAGCTGATATGCAGCGGGTAATCAAGCGAATTTCAGCACAATGGGCAATTTTTATTTACACAAGAAAAGCTCGAGGTTTATTTTGAATAAAACACTATAGTTTATTATAGTAACTCTTTGTAGAGCTAGTCGCCTATTTTGTTTTGTCCTATTACCATTTCATATTGCTGCGTGAAGGCTATTATCTTATCTATTTATAAACGTGCATAGTAATGCTATTATGGAAATTTTGACATTGAGTTGTCACATTCTTGCATTTTTCGTGGAAAACAAGCTTTACATTTTTCCTTGTGTGTGTCTGCCTCTCTCTCTTTCTCTCTCTCTCTCTCTCTCTCTCTCTCTCTCTCTCTCTCTCTCTCTCTCTCTCTCTCTCTCTCTGCTCCTGATTTCTCTTTCTCGTCTCGTATCTATCTGCTTATGTGTGTGTCTGCTGCTCTCTCCCTGTGTGTGTGTGGTTTGTGTGGGGCGCGCGCGTGCGCGTTGGCGCGTGTGTGTGTGTGTGTGTGGCGTGGCGTGTGTGTGTGTGTGTGAATGCGTGCGTGCGTGCGTGCGTGCGTGCGTGCGGCGCGCTGGCGGCGTGTGTGTTTTGTGTGTTTGTGGTGTTGTGGCTGCAAAGGTCTATTAACGTAGGCGGGCGCACCGCCAGCTGAGTATTAGGAATAGAGCGCCAATGAGAGTCTGGCAGGCCCACGCAGGAATCGTCAGTCCACAAAGGACACGAAGCTTATCAGCGCGCTACGATTCAAAAGAAATACCTCTGTCGCAATGGCCCAACCGTTTAATCAATACGGCTATACGGTTATTCATTTTACGACAGTAAATTATGGGTAGCGTTGGGAAAAGCCATATGAGCTCTTACAGGTACTGCTATGGCGTAAGCTGGCCAACTCTAAGATATTTTACGGCGAAGCGGCCGTTGACTTGCGCCGTTGCTGATTCGCAACCGCGGTTGCAATAAGCCGCCAGAGTTTTCCGTGCTAGGGTTTCCTATGCAAAAAGATCTACGACGCATCGTGGCGACCTAAGGAGAGGCAATGCATGTCGGGGGCCACACATTGGCCTTCGGCGATGAGGGCACAACCGCGGGAATCACTTGCGGCGGCCGAGAAAATAAGAAAGGGAACGAATACTCGCGCTGCTTCGTGGCTCGTACGACCGCCACTCTATGCGCATGCGTCGTTAATGCGTAACACACGAGGCGAGGAATCGAGATTGAACCTCGCAGGGCAAACCTCGCATTCGCCTTTAGTGAAATGTTGATCTTGCTAATTTTCGTTTAGATAGAAGAAAAACACACGTCGGCTCTGCAACGACAACGATAGCGACGCAACTTAAGGCTATACATGCACAGGGCCGTGGCGAACAATGCGCCCGCTACGTGCGCCGTGAATGTGAAGGGGAATGAGAATGTATGGGACCCATCGGGTTTATATCAGACGAAGCATGGCAAGCGAATAAGGAGTTGATGATGCATGCTTGGCGAACCCTATTCATCGGTGAAGTACGAATCAAACGGCCGGTTCGTGGCCTAATCAAACTGTTTGTCGTGTTTCTCAGGTATAATATAGGTGACGTATGCGCTACCTAAATATGCTTACATGTAGTCGATTGTGTAGAAAACCATTGATTTGTATTTGCATCGAAAATATTGAAATATATAGGTAAATATAATGGAGTTCGCCTTCCTGCGTAATGGTTTCGATTTTTCGATGAGCATTCTAGTTCTTTACAACACATCGACGATCCAACAGGCGCAAACAACGACACGGTTGTGGGTATAATTTAATCAATGAGCGCCATACTGGCATATGTAATTAGGCAGAATATATCATTCTATTCATTTCGTGATCAGATAACCATTCTATAATATTTATAAAAGAAGTGCAGTTTTGGCAACCCGACTTTGACTATTATTAGGCAATGCAATATGCTAGAAAGCATGCTAAACAACTGTTAAATGACCCCAGAGCTATAGTGTATACCATAATGCTGATTTAATAATCGGTGGGGTGAATGACCGTATGCATATGCAATATTATTTTCATAAACATCCACTCATTTGAATATTTATTTAACAAAAAATGTATAACAGCTGAAGAAAGAGAAGGCGTGAATGAGACACTGATCTTTCACAGAAAGTACATGTAATCATTTGCCGTAAATAATTGATTACGTCCCACATTCTGAATAACACGTATGAGTAATACCCGATACACGCCGCAGTACGCATTCACACACACGTACAGCACGCACGCGGCGGAGCGGCGGCGCACTACGTACACACACACACACACACGCACGCACACACAGGCGACACACACACACACACACACACAGCCACACACCACAGGGGCACGAACGCGCGCTGCTGCGCGCGCAACGCGACACATGCAACGCACACATGCCAACGCGACGGCAAGCACCACGCACGCATTCGCAACACACGTAGCCCACGCACGGCGCGCACAACACGTAACGAACGAAGAACACACAGCGCAAATCGGCATTTCGCCACAACGTAGCACACGGGCACCGCGCGCACACACGTAAGCCGAACGAAGAAACAACACACAACCCTGGACACACACACACACACACCCCTCACACACACACACACACAGCACAACTGCGCGCGCGCATGGACAACATGCAGCGCACGATACGCACACCAACAATGCACGCACGCCGCGCACGTACACCCAAGCAACACGACGACATGTAGACATGCCACACGCGTGTACGCACGTAGCGACGCACGCAGCAAACGTACACCCACATGCATACGTATGATATATATATATATATATATTATATATATATATATATAATATATATAATATATATTATCCGAAGAATTGTATATGATTTTTATTTCATCTAGCTCCTCTAATGAGTGCATTCGAGTCTAGACTCATGCTTCAGAGTGTTTTAACGCTGCACAGACGTTCATGATGCGTCTCCTACAACTCGCGTGCGCGACGCGTGTACGGCATCACCAGACGGCGCGTTAGCTTGAGCAAACGTATCGATCAGGGGCGGCTTCACCAAGATGCCAGCGCTGGCCCCGTCCAGTAGCAGACGGGGCGGGGGCTTTCGAAAATTGAGAGCTGCATAGTTTATATCCAAAACAGTAGACGTGCGTTTGAACGAAATGTCGCGTGCGTGCAGGGGCAGCTGACGAGTTATATAAGAGAGTAGAAAACGGCGTTTAGGGCCGACTAGAACACGTAAGCCTCATAGTTGAGGCTATGCGCTATCTGAGGGGAGTTGAAATTAGACAGGTGACCGTATATCCTGGCCTATCTGTGAAATCAAAATTCTGCGAATGAGATTCCAATGTAGCATTCTGAGATGGCCGTATAGTTATTGGCAGTTCCGTTATTTATCCGTCGAGTGAATAATCGACCAGAATCTAAAAAACAAAATTTTTAGAATACCAAAGCTAGTCGATTGGTGCGCAGGCGTAGTGAGTCAGTCGCTATACGCGACCAACTTGTTCGGCAATAACGTTTTCTAATGGACGTTGCAGCCATCGATAACTATATTATATGCATAGGGCATTACGATTTATTTAATATTTTTAGTTTATTATTAATATGCTAATATATAGTTCCTGATTTCATCGGTTGTCTTCTATCGGGATAGCGGGCGGTAGGCTCACGCAGACCCATAGCGGACCAAATTCAAATATAAACCATATAGCCACGGAGACGTATCGATATGCAGCCGTGTCAGCGGTTCAGGGCTTTTATGGCTGGGATATGTGCAACGTCCCACGCTGTTAGCCTTTATTTTATTTTATATATAGCCATATTTCCTCCTATATGGAATCCAAGATGGGTCGGGCACTTCGCGAGTGGCATTTCACCCTGCTTTTCTGCTACGGCGTGCCAGTCGTATGTGACTCATAATATTTACATAACAGCAAATTTAATCCAGGCTACAATACTCACGGTGGGTGCACACATCAGGCCACGTACAACCACATCTTGCGCGTGCAACTTTTTCGAGTGGTTATGTATGATATAAGCGGCTAGATAACCATTAAATTTGGTCCCATCACCATTCGTGGCGTCAGCATTGCCAATTATATTCAACATCTCTGGCCTGTCGATCTAAGACGCGTTTAGGGCACGCACATCTATCTATCTCTCTATCTATGCTATCCTATCTATCTATCTATCTATCTATCTATCTATCTATCTATTCTCATCTATGCTATCTATCTATCGTATCTATCTATCTATCTAATCTATCTATATCTATCTATCTATCTATCTAATCTATCTAATCTATCTATGCTACTCTATTCTATCTATCTATCTACTGCTTCTATCTATCTATCGCTATCTATCTATCTATTCTATCCTATGCTATGCTATCTATTCTATCTATGCTAATCTATCTATCTATGCTTAATCTATTATGCTATCTATCTATCTATCTATCTATCTATCTATGCTATCTATCCTATCTATCTATCGAGCTATCTATCTAATCCTATCTATGCTATCATTCCATGCATTGCGCATTCATCCATCCATCCATCCATTTTATCCCAGTCCGTTCGTCCGTCTATCATTCATCCATCTAACTTCTATCTATCGTTATCTATCTATCTATCTATTAATCTACTCTATCTATCTATCTATCTAT
>NW_014577095.1:0-6174 GCF_000485595.1 Priapulus caudatus | reverse complement strand
ACGTAGACCGACGGTCTGACGGTCGTAGGCGTAGCGTACGGTAGCGTAGCAGGTGTGTGTGTGTGTGTGTGTGTGTGTGAATGCGTGCGTGCGTGCGTGCGTGCGTGCGTGCGTGCGTGCGCGCGCGTGTGTGTTTGTGTGTTTGTGTGTTGTGCTGCAAAGGTCTATTTTAACTAGCGGCGCACCGCCAGCTAGTATTAGGAATAGAGCGCCAATGAGAGTCTGGCAGGCCCCACGCAGGAATCGTCAGTCCACCAGGACACGAAGCTATCAGCGCGCTACGATTCAAAAGAAATACCTCTGTCGCAATGCCCAACCGGTTTAATCAATAACGCTATTAACGTTATTCATTTAAACGACGTAAAATTATGGGTAGCGTTGGGAAACCATATGAGCTTCTTACAGTACGCCTATGGCGTAACTGCCAACTCTAAGATATTTTACGCGAAAGCGCCGTTGACTTGCGCCGTTGCTGATTCGCACCGCGGTTGCAATAAGCCCCCAGAGTTTCCGTGCAGGGTTTCTATCAAAGATCTACGACGCATCGTGGCGACCTAGGAGAGCAATGCATGTCGGGGCCACATTGCTTCCGATAGAGGGCACAACAGGCGGGACATCACTTGCGCGTGAGAAAATAAGAAAGGAACGAAACTCCGATACTTCGTGGCACGTACGACCGCCACCCTTGCGCATCGTCGGTATATGCGTACACACGACGAGGAATCGAGATGAACCTCGCAGCAAACCTCGCATTCGCCTAGTGAATGTTATCTTCGCTAATTTCGTTTAGATAGAGAAAACACACGCGGCTCTGCACGACACCGATAGCGACGCAACTAAGCTAATACATGCACAGGCCGTGCGCAACAATGCCGCCCGCTACGTCGCCGTGAATGTGAAGGGGAATGAGAATGTATGGGTTTATATCAGACGAAGCATGCAGCGAATAAGGAGTTGATGATCATGCTTGGGCGAACCCTATTCATCGGTGAAGTACCGAATCAACCCGGTTCGTGCCAATCAAACTGTTTGTCGTGTTTCTCGTATATATAGGTACCTATGCGCTACCTAAATATGCCTTACATGTAGTCGATTGTGTAGAAAACCATTGATTTGTATTTCATCAAAAATATTGAAATATATAGGTAAATATAAATGGGAGTTCGCTTCCTCGTATGGTTTCGATTTCGATGACACTTCTAGTTCTTACAACACATCGACGATCCAACAGCCAAAAACGACACGTTGTGGGTATATTTAGATCCAAGAGCGCCATACGTGCATATGTATTAGGCAGAATATATCATCTATTCATTTCGTGATCATAACATTCTATAATATTATAAAAGAAGTGCAGTTTGGCACCCGACTTTGACTATTATTAGCAATGCATATGCTAGGAAGCATCTAACAACTGGTTAAATGACCCACAGAGCTATAGTGTACCATAATCTGATTTAATAATCGGTCGGTGAATGACCGTATGATATGAATATTATTTCATAAACATCCACTCATTTGAATATTTATTTAACAAAAAATATAACAGATGAGAAAGAGAAGGCGTGAATGAAGACACTGAACTTTCACAGAAGTACCTGTAATAATATTGCCGTAAAGAATTGATTACGTCCCACATTCTGAATAACACGTATGAGTATACCCATACACGCACGCACGTACGCATTCACACACACGTACACACGCACGCGCGCACACGTACACACACACACACACGCGCACGCACACACACACACACACACACACACAGCCACACACCACAGGGGCACGAACGCGCGCTGCTGCGCGCGCAACGCGACACATGCAACGCACACATGCCAACGCGACGGCAAGCACCACGCACGCATTCGCAACACACGTAGCCCACGCACGGCGCGCACAACACGTAACGAACGAAGAACACACAGCGCAAATCGGCATTTCGCCACAACGTAGCACACGGGCACCGCGCGCACACACGTAAGCCGAACGAAGAAACAACACACAACCCTGGACACACACACACACACACCCCTCACACACACACACACACAGCACAACTGCGCGCGCGCATGGACAACATGCAGCGCACGATACGCACACCAACAATGCACGCACGCCCGCACGTACACCCAAACGCACACACGACATGTAGACATGCACACGCGTGTACGCACGTACGGACGCACGCGCAAACGTACACACACATGCATACGTATATATATATATATATATATATTATATATATATATATATAATATATATATATATATATTCCCGAAGAATTGTATATATTTTATTTCATCCTACCTCCTCTATGATGCCATCGAGTTCTAGACTCATCCTTCAGGTGTTTTACGCTGCACAAACGTCATGATCGTCTCCTACAACTCGCGTGCGACGCGTGTACGCATCCAGAACGGCCGTTAGCTGTGAGCAACTATCGATCAGGGCGCTTCACCAAGATGCCAGCGCTGCCTCCGTCAGTACAGACCGGCGGGGGCTTTCGAAATTGAGAGCTGCATGTTTATATCCAAAACAGTAGACGTGCGTTGAAACGAAATGTCGCGTGCGTGCGGGCAGCTGACGAGTTATATAGAAGTAGAAAACGCGTTTAGGCGACTAGAAACACGTAACCTATAGTTGAGGCTATGCGCTATCTGAGGGGAGTTGAAATTAGACAGGTGACCGTATATCCTGCCTATCTGTGAAATCAAAATCTGCGAATGAGATTCCAATGGTACATTCTAGAGATGCCGTATAGTTATTGTGCAGTTCCGTTATTATCCGTCGAGTGTAAATCGACCAGAATCTAAAACCAAATTTTTAGATACCAAGCTAGTCGTTGGTGCGCCGGGTAGTGAGTCAGTCGCTATACGGACGCAACTTGTCGGCAATAACGTTTTCTATGGACGTTACAGCCATCGATAACTATATTATACATAGGGCATTACGATTTATTTATATTTTTTAGTTTATCTATTAATATCTATATATAGTTTTGATTTCATGGTTTGTCTTCTTATCGGATAGCGGGCGGGTAGGCCACGCAGACCATAGGCGGACCATATATACCATATAGCCACGGAGACAGTATCGATATGCCACCGTGTCACGGTTCAGGGCTTTTATGCTGGGATATGTCAACGTCCCACGCTGTTAGCTTTATTTTATTTTATAATACAATATTTCCCTCCTATAGGAATCCAAGGATGGGTCGCACTTGCGAGTGCATTTCACCTGCTTTTCTTGCTAACGCGTGCCAGTCGTATGTGACTCATAATAGTTTACATAACAGCAATTTAATCCAGGCTACAATACTCACGGTGGGTGCACAACATCAGCCACGTACAACACATCTGCGCGTGCAACTTTTCGAGTGGTTATATATATGTAATGATATAGCGGACTAGATAACCATTAAATTTGGTCCCATCACCATCCGTGCGTCAGCATTGCCAATTATTTTAACATTCTGCCTGTCGATCTAGACCCGTTTAGGGCACGCACATCTATCTATCTATCTATCTATCTATCTATCTATCTATCTATCTATCTATCTATCTATCTATCTATCTATCTATCTATCTATCTATCTATCTATCTATCTATCAATCTATCTATCTATCACTCTATCTATCTATCCTAAAAAAAAGAGAATAAGAAATACAACAAACTTCTGTTGGCTTGCTGCTCTTCGGCCGGGGGGGCCGGCTAACTGGTGTAGTCGCTACTGATCCATTCAGATCCCTAGAATGCGAAAAGTTCACCCAGGTCCCCCGTTCCGAGCTTATTCTATCATACTCTATCTATCTATGCCATCCATCCATCCATTCATCCATCCATCCTCTCATTTATCCGTCCGTCGTACGTTCGTTGCATTCATCATCTAACCACTATCTACTATCTATTCTATCTATCTATCTATCTCTCTATCTGATCTATCATCATCATCTATCTATCTATCTATCTATCTATCTATTTATTTGCTATCTATCCTATCTATCTATCGAGTATCTATCTATCTATCTATCGATCGATCGATCGCGTCCGTTCGTGCGGCCGTCGTGTTGTGTGTGTCTGTGTGTGTGGATTTTTTTTATGTCAATTAAGGGAGAAAGCGCCGAGAAAAGGACGCCCACGCGAGCATTAAAAACAGGGCATTGCTGCGAGGACCACGATGGTTACTTCCACGCCTTGCCGCTGACATCTGCCACCAGCTGCGCACTCCGAGAGCATGTGCAAATCGCCAGAACATAAAGCCACCCAACATGTAATTACCAGGAAACCCCATCCCGCGCCCAACATAACTATCTCCAAATGTCACTCGCATCACCTACCTAAGAGAAATCCATCTAACTCTTTTCTTTCCTACGAATTCTACTCATTCTGTGTTAGCATCGTAAATGCGCATGCCTCTCCGACAACACCACCTGCGCGTTTCTTGTCAACGAATCCGTTTCTGCAGCACGTTATAGCACGCATACAACAGTCACGCACTCCCGCGAACATACGCACCTATTGTCCTACTAATAACACCTTACAGAGTCCTTTCTTTCGATTTTTCCGCGCTGAAGATTTGCCACTAGCAGTCAAATAATTTGCATGCTAACAATTGAAATCTCTGTCTGCACGTCTAGAAAGCATTAGAAGTTAAATGGGTGACATTCCGTCAAGTGGCGTAGCCATGGTGACCGGTTGGCAATTCTAGTACCATACTAGTAGGCCTATGCAGTGCGGCTCAAACGACTTTTTCTACCATTTATCCCAGGTCTATCTGGCGCGAGCAGAGGGTTCACGTAACCTGCTTATATACAGGCGCCCGTGACAGGCGTTAGTTTCCGCCACTGGCGTGGACGCTAAGGGGTGGCACAAAGGGCCCATGGCCCCCCTGTTGATTGGCAAAAAAAAAAACCATTCTCTAAATGAGCATTTGTCAAGTCTAAATCTCGTCTTAACAATACCGCACCACGATTCTCTGCTCTCATTCTCCTTCGTTGAACAGAGTTAGTGATGACATTATATGTCAACGAAATCCTCAAAATGTTACTGTGCAAAATCGACAGAACCGACTTGACTTTTGGATTTATGAGAACCTTTCTGCAGCATAACAAAAACAAGACAGATAATTCTTCTTTTCGCTCAGATTTTGTGTTGTTGCAAGTGGCTTTGATTGAATTTATGTTCTGAACTCCTATTGACATAAGCAAAAGCAAAATGCAAATCTTGTGAAATTTCGATATATTTGAACTTATAGACGGCCATTTATGGCCATCCACCCGCTGTTTCTATCAAATCACGATTTCAACACTATTAAGAAAGTTCTCTATCAGGGCGCGAATAAACAATTCTTTTCATGGTAAATTCCTTTATTTTAATAGACCGCTATTTTGCTGGCAGCTACCTTTGTTTTTCCATTTGACATCAAATTCACCCATACTCTGGTCCTTTAAGTTCTTCACTCAGAGAAAGCACAAACATTTTTTTATAACGAACAAAATGTTAAATTGATCTTTAACGCCTATTGTATTCTAAACACTGTAAATCTTTTGTAATTTAAATAATACTTGCGCATGTTTATCTCAGTGCACGTCCCAACACATTCTACTGTTTTCCCGGTAGCATCCTTATTCGATTTCATTCATATTCCTCTACTTTTTCAACAAAATAATTTAAACTTTTAACTTTATATGAGAACTTGAAAACAGTTTATACGATACAACGCAAAAAGTTGCCAATGGTACTGCAACAACACAAATCCCAAACTAATTCCAATATCCCGTCAGTGCTGAATAGGACATAGGCTTAGCTAAGCGGGGCACAATGGCCATGACCCCCCTCTTGATCGAGAGTAACCAGAAAATAATAGAGAAGGGCCTAATGGATTGGTCTATACCACTAATACACTATCCTAAATAATAACAACACAAATCGCAAAAAATGCCCATATTTGATCTGCACAATATTTCAAAATTACCCTACTCGTGGGAGGGAAACACCCTCCCCTTGAGACAATTGCTTCATCCTGTCCTTTGGTCGCTTAAACTCTTTCTTCCCTCCTGAAAAACACTGCTTCGTAACACCATTTCACTGGTCTCAACTAAGGGTCCACCAACTGTGCGTTACCCATCGAGCCTTACCTCGCCACAGCCAGCGCCATCGTCACGTTGATCG
>NW_014577094.1:826343-828292 GCF_000485595.1 Priapulus caudatus | reverse complement strand
GCCTTCATTCACCGGCGATTTAATCGCCTAGTGTGTCCACTCGACTCGCGCGATAGAATCGGGCGATTTCATCGCCCGATGTAATCGCCTGGTGTGTCCGGCCCTTAAAGAGACTCCGTATTTATGAAATTCGGTATTTGCGAGACCGATACGCGACCGAGCGTTCACACGCTGTTTCGCGGCTCCAGAAATGCCGTATTTGCGAGCTGCTAGCTGCTTTAGAACACTGGAAAAAAAACAATGCGTCCAAGCGAACAATGCGAATTAAACAATGCAATGCGCACCAACTGCCGATAAAATACGTAGACTGGTCCACGCTCGACAGTTCCACTCGTGCTACACTGGAACTGTCGAGCGCGGACCAGTCTATAAAATACGCGGCTTCAGAAATCCGGTATTTAAGGGCCGGACACACTAGGCGATTAAATCGGGCGATTACATCGGGCGATGAAATCGCCCGATTCTATCGCGCGAGTCGAGTGGACACACTAGGCGATTAAATCGCCGGTGAATGAAGGCCCGTCTCCACACACGCGGCACGACACGACATAGACTGGTACCCGGTCCCACCTATCGGCTTAGGTGGGAGCCCACCCACCCATCGAGTAATCGAGGTGGGAGCGAGTACCAGTCTAGACACGACACAGCAAACCGCAGCGCCGTTGTGCTGAAAAAAAATACAATGTGATTTCGCGAATTGTGTTCACTCTGGTTCAGTGATCAGAAATTCTGCATGTGCTTGTTGTCCATTGGCTGATGAATTGTACAATCGGGCGATGTTATCGCCGGCCCCAGACACACTAGGTGATGAAATCGGGCGATAATATCAAAACGTTTTGATCTATGCGATGACATCGGGCGATGACATCAGGCGATGAAATTGGCGGCGATTGAGTGGACACATTTCACGATTTCATTCGCGATTTCACGGCGATTACATCGGGCCTGGTGTGTTCGGCCCTTTAGCGTTTACACGAGAGAAATACGCGGTCCAAGTCGAAGAGATTCGGAATTTCTCAAGCACGGCTAATAATTCGGCATCTGGGAATCCGCGCTAATAGCCGCGTTCACACGTAGCAAGAAATTCGGTATTTAGCGTTCACACGAGGCAAAATGCGCGGTCCAAGAAATACGGAATCTAAATAGATTCGGTATTTGTTGAGATGCCGAATTATTTGCCGTGCTTGAGAAATTCCGAATCTCTTGGACCGCGTATTTCTCTCGTGTGAACGCTAAATACCGAATTTCTGAAGCCGCGTATTTTATAGACTGACCCTGGTAAACTCAGAGTTAAATTTGGGTTTCATAAACATGGATTAAATCCTGAGTTAAGTAACTCAGAGTTAGTATCCCATAATTCCACGTAGTTAGAACAGACGAACATGATAGACGCATAGACGATAGACGCATGATAGACGCACGAACATGGTAGAAGGTGTAATGAAAAAACGCAGCGATAAATAAATGAGGGAAAATATTTTGCCAATGCGGGGATTGAACCAGCAACGTTACTATAACTAAATCGAATGTAACTTGATTTTTAACCCTGAGTTAAGAGTTTAATCTAGGTTCATACCAGAGTTAGAGTTAGGCATATTTAACTTAGAGTTAAAGTTAATCCACGACTGTGGAACGGAATTGAACTCCGAGTTAACTTTTAACTCAGAGTTAAGAGTTAATCCACAACTGTGGAACCGGGTCCAGCTAAGTAACTCTCGGTTTATTGTTGATTAAGTTCCTCGGGCTCTTCGCGCGTGCGACGCTTAATGACGTTTGGTGTCGGATGAATGACGTCACCCGACGTACGATAGCAAGTGATATGAGAGATATGAGTGATATGAGTGAGTACTTTCCCATATGATACTCTGCACGCGATGGCTCATGATCGTGTGCACAGGCACTTGGACCGTTTCAATAATAAAATGATGGTTAATAAATACAACTTGTCA
>NW_014577094.1:823117-826318 GCF_000485595.1 Priapulus caudatus | reverse complement strand
TATTGTTGTCATCTGGCTGTATGCAACTTGTACAAATCGGGCGATGTTATTCGCACTGGGCGCAACCAAAACACACACTAAGGACGTGCATGAAAATCGAGGCGAAAGATCAAAACGTGGTGTGATGCTACTTGCAGGATGAATCCGGGCACTAAGATGAGCATACAGGCGATGAGGGAAATTTATGGCGGCGATTGAAATCAGGGGAGACACATTTCAACGATTATCATATCGCGATTTCACGAGAAGGCGCTATGCATGTAGCATCGGCCTGCGTGGTTCGCCCTTATAGGTTTACACGAGAGAAATACGCGCGTCCAAGTCGTAAAGCAAGTAGCGGAAATTTCACAAGCCACGGCCGAATAAATTCGCGCCCATCTGGACGAATCGCGCTAAGTTGCACCAACCGAGGGGCGGAGTTCACACGGGGGTGGGAGGGCAAGGGAAGAGTGTTGCGGAAAGGGGGGGGGAAGCGTAATTGTTAGCATTCGAGCAGCGATGGGGCAGAGAGGGGATGGTGCGGGCGCGGGGGTGCAAGAATACGAAGGCATAAATAGATCGGATTTGGGTGAAGGGGGCGATATGGTAATCTTTGGAAAACGAGTGCTTAGAGAGAAAATTTTACCGGCAATTCTTCTATGTCGGACCGGCGTATTTCATCTCCGGTTGAACGCTAAATACTGGGCGAACACTTCATTGCAAGATTTACCGCGCCGTATTTTATGACTGACCCTGGGTAAGAAACTCAGATTAAATTTGGCGAATTGTCATAAACATGGAGATAAATGCTCGGAGTTAAATGATAACTCAGAGGGGAAGAGATAAGGCAGCTTAGTATATCCTTTATACTATACGTAGTATAGAACAGGGAGCGAAACTATGATAACGACGACACTACTGACACGATATAGAACGCAATGAAGTAAGGACGGTCGCCCAAAGAACAAATCAGGTAGTTTAGTACATGAAAAAAACCGCCAGCGATAAACTAATAGAGTGAGGCGAAAATGATTTTGCAAATGGCGCGTTGAACACAGCAACGTTACTAGAACTTAAAAATCGAATTATAGTAACACTGGGATTTCTATAATAAACCTCATGAGTTTTAAAGTAAGAGATCCTCATCTAAGGCTTCATACCTCAGAGTTATTGCGTTAGGCAGATATGAAGCTTAGATCTAGAGATTAAATTCACCGACTGTGAGAGCGGAATTGACACTTCCGAGCTAACTTTAATCAGAGTTAAGAGATTAATCCACAACTGTGAACCGGGCTCAGCTAAGTCAACATCACGGTTTATTGGTTGATTTGAAAGTGCCTCGGGGCTCATTCAGCGGCGTGCGACGCGTTAAAAGACGGTTGGTGTCAGTGGAAGTGGACTCCAACCCGGAACGTACGATCAGGCACAGTTGAATAGGAGAGAATGTGAGTGATGTCAGGGGGTAAGTACTTATCCCATCATGAGTCTACGGCCACGCGACTGAAGCTCATGTCGGTAGTGTGCACAAGGGCACAGTGGATCCCGGTTCAATTATAAAACTGGATGGGTATATGTGTAATATGCGACTGAACCTTTGCGACAGAGTGATGGAGGTAAACGCCGGGAGGTAGGGCGCGCCGGGCGGGCGGGGTGGACCGGGGATGATAAAGACTGAGCTTAATATGAATACAGGCTCTTTATCACAATGTAACTACTACCTAGGTTACCGTTATATAGCAAATAGGTCTTAATGTTTGATTTTGAACCTAATAGAACTTCACTGGGCACACTGGTGCCAAGTTACACCGCTGCAACACTAGTCCGACAGACAGCAGCCCATCTTGTGCATGCACAGTAATACAGTAGTAAGTAGAGCCTCTAATATGCGGTGAGAGGTAATCTGAGTGGGCGGTGTCTAGATACAAGCCGGCTACGGGGAATTATCGGTAGCATATGATGTAATTATTGCAATCGGTGCGATCAATAACTCAATATTTATTCACAGAGTATATAGTTAAGACATGTGTCTATAGGTATCTAGAATATATTATGCAAATGATCTCCCGTACCGGCTTGAATCTGTGAATATTGAGTTTATTGACGCTCGATTAGTTAATTGATATATTAGCAAATGCCAAATATATGCACGCGGAAGTGAATTACAGATGATTAAATTTCAAAAATTCTAGATACCTCTGACACATGTCTTAGCTTAGTATACTTTCTGTGAATATTGAGTTTATTGACGCACGATTAGTTCATATATTAGCAAATATATGCGTACCGTAATCTCCCGTACCGGCTTGAATATAGACGCCTCTACGAAATTTGAACAGCGCCATTACATTGACACCCGCGACCGTGCTGCCACCCTAAAAAAGTTGCGCATTTCCCAATATATTTTGCACGTTACTGACCGAGGGCTAATCGCAAAGGTGCAATTATATTTCCTTTATGCTATTTAACCGACTGATGTTCATTTTATGACAAATTTATCAATAATATACCTGAAACTATATGTCGTTTTTAAGATATTACAATCCTTTTGCTTTTAAATTAATAAATAAGAAACACCCTCGGTCTGTAGCCCTTGTCTGAAAAGTCGTTTTGCGCAACTTTTCAGAACGTGCGCTTTGAGTGGCGCCACCGTCTTTGTAATCAAACTGTAGTCGTTAGTTTTAAAACATTAAAAAAAAAAATTCTAATGGTGATTGAACCATGAAATTTTTTATGTTGTGTAATTTTAACCTAAATTAACTGAAAATAATCCTAGAACCTGTAGAGTAAAGGATCCCTTTAACTTCTCTTCTTCGCCACGCGACGTTTTCTCTGGGGTGCGGCCTAAACCGACCAGGATCTCCGACTGTTACACGTCGTAGGTACGTAGTGTTACGCCACGCCACGCACACGCCAACGTAGTGAAGGGAACTTGTGGCTAGGTTGCGGCCCAATGTGACCGACGTGGTCGCTGGCCACTGGTCTATTCGTAGTACGCAGTTGTCGCGTCGCACTGCCGTGACGTCTAAGTTAGGAGGGAATGTTCGCACCTTCATATTAGGCACGCTCTTGACCATTGACCCGCGCCAGCTTCGACATACCCAACTCGTATTACGGATTTACCCCCCCACCCATGTCCCGACTTGCGAATCCGTAGCGTCGAGCCGTTTGTCGAGGTTTGTGACGCCCAACTGTTGACGCGACGTCCTCACTGCACGCACGCAG
>NW_014577094.1:813709-823092 GCF_000485595.1 Priapulus caudatus | reverse complement strand
TCGGCGGTCACCGTTGCACAAGCTGTCGGGCGAGCGCAATTAGCCGAGTGCTACATACGTCCGTACGCGTCCCTGAAGGTCTCATCGACACTCTAAACATTTGCAGAAGACGCGTACCATCTCTACACACATGACCAGACGTACCTCGGACACAAATGATAAAGCTCTGGCAATTGGAGGTGTGGTCACCAACTGGTGTCTCACTTCAGTGTGTGCAAACATCAGTATCAGTATCAATATAGCAGGACGCTTAAAAATGATCGCGCCGCAGCGGATCAGCTCGCCTCCATCTAAACGTTTTACTGCGATGACTCTGCTGGTGGAGTGGTGGTTCTAGTAATAAGCCCCGTTAGTCCCAAACTGGGTCACATGACACGCCGAAACAGTGGAAGGCCACAGGGATGCGTATCAGGGAACCTTCTCAATAGGAAGTCGTTGGCGATGGTGATGAAAGATTGACACGAGATGGCGCGATACGTTTAAGGGTCAGATTAAAGATGGAAGCGACCCTCGTAACGTAGTAGTAGACAACTATTGGCAGACAAGAATTAAGGTTACAGCTACACATCCCATAGATGACCTATGGCAAGCTAACAGGGCCGAAATAGAGAGCTGCCACCTGCAACTAATTAGACTCGATGGCCAATCAAAACTACGTACCACCACCACATCTGCACTGGCACTGAGTGGTCACTGTCAGCTGGCAGACGGTTACAGGTACACACACTGACAGGTACAGAATGCCATACGATACATTGATTATGACTGTAAAGAGCCATAAACCTGCTTCAACCAAATTGTAGCTTTGAAAATTTACTGTGACATGGTAAGCTCATACAATCCAGGCATGTATAGATTCTACTAAGCAAAACCGGTCAGTCAATTCTTTCAACAGTGAAAGAAAATCCAGTGTAACCGCTCTGAGGTCGCAAATGAGTATCGACAGTACTCTTCGCATAGTCAGCCAGAAGAGTACATTTCATGGCCTTTCAATAAAGCCATGAAAAAATGCTAGGCTCACGCGCTGAACAAAAATAGTAGTTCAATCGCCCTCATCAGACCATGTCCTCAGAAAAGTTCTAAAAATTCTGCCCTGGGTCCCTATATGACCTCTTGACCTTGACCTCCAAATATTCAGCACGGAGGCTTGGCCTTACCATATGCTATCAGCAGAACTGATCACGGAGCTAGGTATACGCGCGAACGATTTAGAGATCATGTGCCGCAAATTCGACATTTCACTCCCGATACCTTAAGATAGGAGAAGAAGGTGCCCCTACATTTATCACCTCGTGACCTTGGGGACCAGCTTCGACATACCAAACTCGTATTACGGATTACCCCCCCCCCATGTCCCGACTTGCTAATCGTAACGTCGAGCCGTGTTGTCGAGGGTTTGTAGACCCAACTGTGTCTGACGCGGACGCACGACGCACGGACGGGGACGGGCGCACGCTCATGCGATTCTACAAGCGCTTTCTGGATATGTCGATGAGCTATTAATGAGCTACACTTAGTCCTGTGACACAATGTCAAGCGAACATAATAAATAAGACTATCGCGACCATTGCGTCTCATAGTGCATACTGTATATCTAACAAATAGGGCAGACCTCCACAGAGATTTGATGCGGTCACACTAGAACTCCAAACTTGAATCGTGCTCACAGGCAGAGTGCCATACCAATGAATCATGCTGGATTTTACTTTATATTACACTAATATGCAAGGTGATGACGTAATAGCCGTTCCTTCTGTATACGCTCTTTGACTATATATAATTCTAGTGTGTCAATTCGGTTAGTAAGTTCGTAATCGATCATCGGTTGCACCCAAGTAAACCGATGATCTAGTTGACCAACGCGTACCGGACCGGTTGTTTGATATAGCCGTCGTGTGGTTGCGGAACGTCTCGCATGTACGATTTGTCGATGGTATATGTGCTGGGAGTATAGCCGCTGTTTACTGTTTGTTTGCACGGTCGTAGTACTGTGTGATATAAGAACATGTATGTTAATCAAAGGATAACCTCTGTATAGTAGGATATATCTCTCTGATTCTCACGCTTGTTCAACAACTCAAAAATGTGTTTTTCTTTTTTAATTTCGATGAATCGAGTCCATGATTTTCTTTACCAAGCGCTTGGTTCGAGCCTGTTGTCAACGTTGATCGAAGTATAATCGATGATCGGACATCACTAAGTATATAATATCATAAAACGGCTAAGTACATGTAATGTAATTTAGTGTTCTTCCTTAACTCATTGTAAAGTAAAGCTAAAAAAAATTATGGGAGAAGGCTGAAAAAATGCCAGAATCTATACAATGAAAAGCGTAACATATAATGAATTATCAATTCAGATTCAGCAGATACTGATCGTACCGGAAATCGAAAAATTAATGGCCTAATTACCACCGGAGAAAGCTGCCTATTAGAGACTGAAGAATCAACTATTCTTAGAGTCACAAGTTCATGCATCAAATCGCGGCCAATGTTGATGCTCTAGAATATCACCAGCGATGTGGCCTCCCAATATTAGAGATAGACTGGCATGTGATTTCCCAAAAATAGAACATGGTTACTAGAGTCTCGCAACTAGTTGCTAAATCGAATCCGAAAAGACAAAAAAAAAATTTGGTTTCAAAAAAACGGCGCGGGGGGCTAGTGAATTAAACATTTAGCGCATGAAATCAAAAGACCATGTGCACTTCCAAAGCACATGGGCGCCCAGCAAATTTATTATAAGAACACGCAGATAAGCAAGCGGTTCACGCTATGAGCCTTCCATGTGAGCATGATAGCCGCATTATGTGAAAACTGGGTCTGAAATTCACAACAAACACAAGTGATATAGATCCCACGTTATCAAGACCTCGCACGAAAAATGTGTGCGGATAATCTGAAAACAATCCTTACGTCACGTTATTTCAAGCGGAATAAAATTATGATAAAGGGACAAGATCTCAGCCAACGAAGGGTTCTGCCAGAAAATTTCTCATTGTCTTAAGTGCATCATTGTAAACGATTTTTAAAAGTGAAGCAACTGACTATTTCGACTTTCTATACCAGCATACTATGAAATAACGAGCCCATAAGGCATTTTAGAGACAAATTTGCGGTATTATATGCTGCTGTGTATGTTACAAGGTCGTCTTATTATATAATACACAAACAGATAGGCGTAAATGTACAAAGTATGCATGTGTGAGACTGAAATGTGTTTCAGTGCTTAATCGAGGGCGCTTTAAATCGCACATTCTCGACCTGCTTCCAAAGCAGGAACCACAAGTGCTAATAGTCGTTCAGAATTGTACAGATAATTACTCTGCACATTTAGTAGACAATTAGACAAGTACCGTCCTTGCGGACGGTGGGATTCATGAATCAGTGGATTAGTGTGTAGTCTCACCTAAGGATACAAGGACTTCTTTATAAGGTATGTTGTTGGGTTCGTGCCGTGTGTGCTGAATGAATATCGCCATGGGTTTGGCCTACGTGTGAGGCGCAACATCGAGCCATGCCATGGAAACCGTGCCAGGGGTGGTGGTGAGCGTCCATACCCACTATGCTAGTGAAAGAGTACGTTGGTAGTATGCCTCATGGGGTGCCCGGAATATGCTGATGAGAGTACTTTAAAAAAGCATAAAAGTACAAGTAGAATAGTTGATTTGATAGATTTACAGGTGATGACTCACGTGGACCAAACTTTAATGTATGACAACGTGGGTAGTGTAGTAAACAGAGTCTATTTCGCGTGAGTTGGTTATAGTGGTCAGTTAGTTTCAAGGTGAAGGTTTATACGCAGCCGAAAAAATTGAGCTATCGTGAGAGTCAACAGTGAATGTCCTGGCCAATGAGAGATATAATGGTTCTTGGAGGAAATCCCAGCTTTCTCCTTGAAGGTTGACCTTGCGCGTATATTTGGGATGGTGCTTGCAGAGAGGCGCATAGGGTACTGGCGATTAGCCAATGCCGAAAGGGTCCACTGACGGCGTTTGAAGTGTAAATAGATAGAGTTGACAGCGGAGTGGAGCTAATACAGTAAAAACCCGCGTATAAAAACATAGATGTTTGCCAGAGTTAAGCCTCAACATGTTCTGAGATAAATGGACTGCTTACTGGAAAGAATTGAGGCTCAAAAGGTTCTTAAATAGGTTCTTGAAGTTGTTTCTACTTTTAAGGATGTACTTAGCTGAAACCCGCGCTACGCCGCGGGGCTTAGTGAGACTGTGATGCATGTGATTACCAGTACAGTAGTGTATGTGTAAAGGTGTATCATATTATGCGCGGGCTTTACTGTAAATGTAAATGAATGGCCATTACTGTGATCTCAAATAACATGCCAGGGTGCTGGCATTGTGGATGTGAGAATTAGCGATTGGCATGCAAATGGCCATTGGTATTGCATCGATATTGTTGAGCATCGTCTTTTTTATTTTACTGTGCGTTCTTTTTAAAGTCTCATCTTGCCATGGAAATTAAGGAACCTATTTTAAAAATCTTACCTAAAACAGGTTCTTGATGATAAAGCGGGTCAAAGTGCGGAAATGTTAGACTCTAACATGCTCTTAAAATCTAGGTTCTTATGACGCGGGTTTTTAACTGTTATTATCCTGGGCTATTAATGTTCTGTGGCCCGGCGAGCGCCGCGGGAGGTAGTTGCAGGAAGTACGGTATTGTGAAGTGTATGGGATTTTGAGTGCTCAAGTACCATGCAGAGTCAATCGTCGAATATTTAAAGTGAGTTTAACAGTGAACGGACGGACGCACGCTCATGCGATTCTACAAGCTGCATCTGACTATGTCAGATGAGCTAATAATGAGCTACACTTGCCTGGACAATGTCAAGGGAACAATAATATAAGCTACGGGACCATGCCTAGCTACTATATCTACAATAGGGCAGACATCCCAAGAGTCTTGATGTTACACTGACTCCCAAACCTTTGAAAATCTGCTCAGGCAGAGTGCATCAATATCATGCCTGGAATTTAATTTTATATACACTATATCAAGAGCGTATAGTTCCTTCTTTATACGCTCTTGACTATATATATATCATAACGCAAAGTACAATGTAATGTAATTTAGTTGTTCTTTTTAACTCCATTTTAAAGTAAAGTAAAAAAAATTATGTGGAAGTGAAAAATGCAGATCTATACAATGAAAAAAGCTACATATAATGATATTATCAATTCAATTCAAATGCAGATCTGATCTGACCTGAAATCGAAAAATTAATGCTAATTACCACCCGGAGAAAGCTGCCTATAGATACTGTAAGAATCAATATTCTTATAGTCACAAGTTCATGCACAAATCGCATGTTATGCTCCTAGAATTTTCACCACGTTTGGCTCCCAATATGAATAAGACTGGGCATAAATAGCTAGTGAATTAAACTTTAGCGCATGAATAAAGACCATGTGCACTTCCAAATCACATGTGCGCAGCAAATTTATTTTAAGAACAGCAGATAACAAGCGGTTCACGTATGAGCCTTCCATGTGCGCATGATAGCGCATTATGTGAAAACTGTCTTAAATTCACAAACACAGTGATATATATCCCACTTTATCAAGCCTCGGAAAAATGTGTGCGTATATATCTGAAAAACAATCCTTACGCACGTTATTTCAATCGGATAAAATTATATAAAGGGACAAGATCTCAGCCAAAACGAGATGTTCTGCAGAACAAATTTCTCATTGTCTTAAGTGATCATTGTAAAACGATTTTAAAATGAAGCAACTGACTATTTTCTGCTTTCTATTACCACATACTATGAACATAACGAGCCCATAAGGCATTTTAGAGACAAATTTTCGTGTATTATATGCTGTGTGTATTGTACAGTGCGTCTTATTATTATACACAAACGATAGCGTAATGTACAAGTATGCATGTGGAGACTGGAAATGTGTTCAGTGCTTAATCAGGGCGCTTTAATTCTGCAATTCCGACCTGTTCCAAAGCAGGAACCACAATCTATAGCTAGATATGTACAGATAATTCTCTGCAATTTATAGACAATATGCCTAGTGATGTTCAAAATTTTAATGAGTTTTCTGAGTTAACTGATGTTAGCACTCAATTGATATAATCCTCTAATTATAAACAAGCATGCAGCATAGAGAGTTGTACTCCAAATTATGAAAAACCAAGCTGATCTTGACAATTACATCCCTCACTTCGCACCCTATTATATTTAACATGCCAAAAAAACTCAACATTGACTTTATAACAGCTACCACACAATTAACCAAGGAGACATATATACTTACATCCTTGCCAGTGTGTGGAATACCTAGCTGGTATTTAATACTGAACCCAGTTCACTGTGTTAGAGGATTTTTCCAATAAAGAAGTATATATATATGCTTGCCTCCTGCACTGTTTTTTCAACAATATGCATATTCTGCACTCCTGGTATGAGGACAACACGTGAGTAGTTCAATGTGTGAAGTCACTGTGAACCACTATATATATTACTCAATTTGGATACCAAGACTGAACACAGAAAACAACTGCCTCTGCTCCCTGTATGCCTACAGCACTGCATGTACTGCTTAGTGACGTTAAGCAAGGGTTTCGTTGACTATCCGGATACTGGTACAACCAACAGTTGCAACAGCCACTAAGTTGAAAATCTCAAGTCAGAAACAACACGATTTAGAGCAAACACGGGCACTCCCCGAGTCACTGGTACACATCAGGGGTGGTAACGAAGCACTCTGAGCCAGTGTTGATTAAGCAAGTTCGAACAGATTTAAAAGTAAATCACTCTGGGAGCAGGTTTAACACAGCTATGCATGCGCACACTGACACACGTATCCTAGCACTGCTTTGCCAGCATCCTCTGGCACTGTACCTATAAATAGCAGTAGAAACTATACACCAGATGCCAGACTGTTATACACATAAGCACCCAGCACCCAACATGCACAGGCATGCCTCACATAACATGTACAACACCAATTGTGTTTCAATAAAAAACAAATTGTACTTCACACTCAATAAAACATTCATGCATAAATATAAGGAGAAAATCCGACATGTGGAAGCAAAGAGGGTACTGACCCTAAATAATGCCAGTCCAGATCAACTCCACGGATCCCCTTCTATAGCCTTCCCTCCGACAGGGGACGTCCCCTGCAACACCCCTGCTAGCTGAAGGTTTCCATCACAGTGATAAAAAATGGCAAAAGCTAGCTTCATTCAAGACTTTCCTACACACATGTAGTGTATGCTATGTACAGTGATTCTGATTCTATCCTTGTGTTCTATATGTTCATGGTAGGTGTTATTCATATATTCATAACACCACAAGCTGCTCATGCATGAACATGTTATGCATACTTACACTTAGAATGAGCCCGGCCAGGATTTGAAACCAATGGCAATATATACATCTTTTGATTTATGGCCGTTTCTTGGAGCTATCTAAGATGTGAGAGTATATATATTGCTCATGCAGCCCCTATATTCTCTGGGCAACTGCAATTAATGTACTTAATAATTTCCTTTTTTCGTTCTATTTTTTTGTATAATCACATCTGGGATTCCGGAATTAGGGAACTCTGCAACCTCTACTCCTATGTGCATGGACCGTTCAGATGCAGAGTGAACAATGCACGTTCGAATGGCAATGCATATGGGCCCATGCTGTAGTGCAGGATTAAAAACTAATAATTAGCAGGCATATAGCACGTACATATTATACAAACATATATATACTAAGCCGTATCTATGCAAGAACAGGTCTTAAAATGTTGTATTAGGTCTCGAAGCTCGAGCCGTCTAATTTAGCACTAGCAGTAGGAGATGCAGGAATCCTGCCTTAGCAACAGCACGTTTTCACGGTTTTGTATGAACCGCGTTTGTGGTATCGAAGTGTGTCACTGTGAGTTTGTGGGGGGCAGCCCTATAGACCGAAGGTCCGATAGACCGAATATTGCAAAGGGTTAGAGTTAGGGTTAGAGTTAGGAATAAGGTTAGGGTTAGAGTTAGGGTTAGGGTTAGGGCATATATATGGTTTATAGTCGCATCATATGATTTATAGTGGCATCAGTGGATGTGCGGCATATTCACGTTTGAATACGGCATCAGTGGATGTCCGGATGCGTAGCCTGGAGGCTAGGCGACCGATTCCAGACGTGTAACCACTGCGTATTCGAATAAACCTTCGGTCTATCAGGCCTTCGGTCTATCGGACCTTCGGTCTATAGGACTGTAACCGAGTTTGTGTATGTGTGTATGTATCATTGTATGTAGACGAAACATGTTTATTTCATAAGTTACACATAAGTGTGTTTTACGGATGATAACGATATATTGTTATCGCTGTCCAGGTTCTGAATTGTAATTAGACCAATTTGCAGAAATTCCGACTACGGCTAACTAGTAACTAGTATTAGTAACTACTTGAATACTTCTACTAGTACTACTACTAGTACTAGCATTAGTAAAAGCATAAGTAGTAAAGTACTCTTCACGACGATAGCGGTAACGACACAACGAAATAGCGTGACACGCCCCATCGCCGATACTGACATAAGGACTGCCTTGTGTATGACAGAATTTGCAGTTATGCATACAAATTTTTCCCTTGTGTTGATTACTGTACAATTTACAATTTAATACATTTAATTCTTACCGGTTTTACATCACCGTCTCTGCTACCTCCCACCGTTGGCGTTGCGTGTCTCGGCTGCCCACCGTCCTGTGGTATGTGTGCCACTAGGTGGCAACACTAGGCAAGCTCGTGATTCGGCGAGCAGGCGCGTGGATCGTGTCCGTCAGGTGGAAAGAAAGGCTTCATATAGACTGGTACACGGTCCCACCTCTCGGCTTAGTTACTCGATGGATGGGTAACTATCTGGGTACCCATCGAGTAACTAAGCTGAGAGGTGGGACCGGGTACCAGTCTAGGCTTCATATGTCTCATAAGTCATAATATAAACCAACTCATTGGTAAAGAAAAATGGATTGACGGCAAACTCAACACGTGCCTTAATTAAGTTAATAAACTTTCCATTTTGCGAGAGAGGAAGTGGATTCGATCGAGAACATTAAAGTACTGGTAGCCATCCTAACCTAGCTATTCCTGCTGTCATTCCATCGTAGACAGAACAGAGGAGAGGAAAATAGGAGTGGAGCTGTGTGCACTTATATAAAACCAGGAGATAAAACGTATGTACGAGCTTTTATAGGCAAATATTCGGCCCTTCCATGTCCCAACCCACACATTGTCCCGTTACCTTTTATTATTCTTTTTATTCGTCTTCTCATTTCCTTCTTCTTCTTCTTCTTCTTCTTCTTCTTCTTCTTCTTCTTCTTCTTCTTCTTCTTCTTCTTCTTCTTCTTCTTCTTTTTCTTCTCGTA
>NW_014577094.1:811697-813305 GCF_000485595.1 Priapulus caudatus | reverse complement strand
TTCTTCTTCTTCTTCTTCTTCTTCTTCTTCTTCTTCTTCTTCTTCTTCTTCTTCTTCTTCTTCTTCTTCTTCTTCTTTTTCTTCTCCTGCCCCGTATTTTACAAGTCCACGCCGTCATTCCCTTTCTGTCCTGCTCACTTCTTGCTCACTCAACCTAGCTTTTCATCTGCTTCACTCTTATCGTCATCGTCGGAATCGTCTCTTTTCCCTTTTTTCGAAAATCTCTGTCACTCCCTCTCACATTTTCTTTTTTCGATTTCCCTCCTCTCTCTCGCTTTCGCGCTCTCTTTCCCCATCTCCCTCTCTCCCCATGTGCGCTCTCTCTCAACTTTTCTGTATGCACAACGTCCCCAACGTTCCCAACGTCCCCCAACGTCAATCTCCCGTTGCTATCTTCTTCCAAGACATCGTAATACCACCTCTGCATGCAGGTTCCCGTTTTCCATATCTCTCCCCCTCACCCCACAGACCCCACAATTCTTCAAATTTTCGTGTATAATTTCAGTCGCGACGTCTCCAATTGTTTTAAGGATACAGGCACTTCTTAAAGACAGAAAAAATATTATTTGGATCTTTCATAAAAAAACATTACAATTTCGGAAAATCAAAAAAACAAGATTAATTTTATTTTAAACTAAATTGCTTTTATATTCGTACATAATGCTCAGATTTATCATCGTGATTTGGTATTTGGTTGCCAAAAATCTAGCAGCGATATTCAATAAATTGATTTCAATGCGAAGAATGTAATGTAGTTCGAAGCAAGGTTGATACAAATGGGTCCAACGGCTTATGGGCATCATTAGCAGTGCCATATATGTCACCGTGCAGCCTCCTCACCCGCTACAGAGGAGAGCGGAAGTGAATTACGCTGACATACACAAATCTTGGAGTAGTCATTCTGATCATCAGACAGAATGATTACCCCAAGCACAAATCAAGTCTGCCTATGGTATACCCCGGGGCCTACCGATGGTATATCCCGAACATTGCCAACGACGCAATGGACAGAAACCGAGCGCGACACGAACCAAGCGTGTATAAGGCAAGAACTGATCACTGAGAACTAAACGCGTGTATGCTCAAACGCGTGTGCATGCCTGCACATACACGCGCGCGCATGCATGCAGTTGCCTACATGTGCGCGTTAACGTACACGTGAGCGTGCGCGTACACGCGTTCGCTCATATATACCTACCCACATGAGCATATTTATACACGGACGCACGGGTACATAGATATCTGGCGTCCATGGAAAAACCGTATACGGTATTTGAATATTGTAAACGTTGTGCACAGGTTTTGCGCGTACACACCGTGGGGAGGTAGGCCTACACGCCTGTATTTGCGCTTTCTGCGGTCGCGCGCACGGAGCACAAGTATGAACAAAATTGGTGGGTAACAAACCCATTGGATAGTCAAACGACATCGTGACAACACTTTCAGCCCGTTGTTATATGAACGAGTCCGTTCGTGCTCGCGTATATAAACGAAATAAATCTGCTATGCGGTACCTCAGGTTTTATGGCCACAGAAACTCGCGTTAGCTGTTAGCTTAGCTTTAGCTTTAGCTTCAGCTTTAGCTTAGCTTTAGCTTAGCTTTAGCTT
>NW_014577094.1:802563-808188 GCF_000485595.1 Priapulus caudatus | reverse complement strand
GGGCTAGCCCGCCCTGTGGCTGCGTGCACAAACAACATGAATAAGAGAGCAGGTAGGAAAGCGGGATTGAAAAATTCGTTCGACACTCGCTTCATTTCACACGATCACAGAACGAAACAATATCCAACAGCTCCCAATTCTGGTATCTATGTGTACATAAATGTTCACTTGTTCGAATTATAACTGGTCTTTGTTCTTCCTTACTCCCGCCGCGAGATATATCTCGCGAAATGCTGCACGAAATGTGCTCTCCTTGAAAGTGTAAAGAGGACGAGATGTCTGTTTATACACGAGTAATGGGGCATATTGCATGCCGGGATGAGCTGCTGCCGGCCTCCGAGCTCCGTTTCGAGGCCCGCCAAGCCAAGCACAATGCGCGCGGGCATGACGTCACGCACACACGACTACAGCGATCGATCGAAAGTAGCGCCGTTAGGGATTTTCGCATGATACCATCCTCTACATTTTCACGGAGAGAACATTATCTGCAGGATTTCACGAGATATCTCTGGCGGGAGTAGGTAAGAACAAAGGCCAGAGTTATAATTCGAACAAGTGAACATTTATGTACACATAGATACCAAGATGGGAGCTGTTGGATATGTTTTCGTTCTGTGATCGTGTGAAATGAAGCGAGCGTCGAACGAATTTTTCAATCCCGCTTTCCTACCTGCGCTCTTATTCATGTTGTTTGTGCATGTAGCACAGGGCGGGCGTGCAGTGCTTGCAGATAAGCATTTGACCGGCATTTACAGGTGACTATACTGGTACATTTCGTGTTTATTTACCATAAATTTTTTCCATTGAGACGTTCCAAGTGCCTGTGGTCTGAGTCTGCCAGTCATAGTCATACACACTCGCAGCTAGGGCCTACATACCTCCCAAAGTTATACTCGGTCGGGTTTTTAACACATTCTAACTCTAAAACTGTTGCGTTAAACATTCTTAAAATATTTACATAAACAGGCAAGACGGTTGTCATTTTGAATACAAAGTTTTATTTCCTATCGTAGTTTATTTCAAAAGTTATATTAGCCGAAAGTTGCTACCTTGACTCGATTGCAACACTGGCTGGTCATATATAGACAATATGGCGCGGGCGATCTAGCGGGCGTGGTAGCAACTTTTGGCTGATATAACTTTTGAAATAAACTACGATAGGAAATAAAACTTCGTATTCAAAATGACAACCGTCTTGCCTGTTTATGTATATATTTTAAGAATGTTTAACGTAACAGTTTTAGAGTTAGAATGTCAGCCCTCGACACTAACGGTTGTCCGATTGCCCGGGACAAGTGAAAGTCTATGTCGGACAAGCTATTCTCTTGCCTAGTTGCCCGATCGGACAACTGAAAAGTTCTAGTTGTTTAATATTCCTAACATCCTCTAAGCCAGGGCGCTATCGCGCTACATTCTCACTTCAAACGTTTTCAAAGGTCCATGAAAAAAGCAGCCCGCAACACCCACTGTTACCATTACAGATTTATTCAGAGCGGCAATACGCATACCTCCCTGGCCGGGGCGGCATTGATTTATGTACTGGGGTGGGGGTACGATTGTTTATAAGTCGGTTGGGGCATATTCATTACTGAATATGTAGGGGGTGGGCATCGCTGGGATGAGAGGACGACAGCAAAACTTATTCCTGTGATTGAGGAAAAAGCTGCAATCGGTAAATAATGACACACAATGAGCGTGCCAGCACGCAAACATAAACGTGTAAATTTCATGACGATTTTACATGTACTGTATTTACACGTGTATAAGTATAATTCATGTATATTATAAGTCTCACCCCATATTTTGCATTGAAAAGTTGGTACAAACATGGTTACATTAACAAGATTTCTTGGCCTCGTCTATAAGTCGCACCCCCTGATTTTTTTTTATTGAAGTTGTGTACAAAAAGCGCGGTTTATACACAAGTAATTACGGTATATATACTGTAAGTGTAATACGCACACACGCATGCAAACGCGCGCCCAGGCACATGCCTAGGTATGTGCGAGCCTATATGCACGCAGGGAATACTGGCAAAAATATCAGGAGTGTACAATATATATATATCTACATCTATCTATATATGTTATATATGTATATATATCTATTTATATAATATAGGTCTCTATATTATACACTCCTGATAATATGGTATGCACTGAACCAAAAGAGGACATTAACGGCTCATAGATTGCACAAGTAAATTTTGGACGAGTAAAATCAAAATTCGGACAAGTAAAAATTGCTTCTTGTTGCCCGACAGGACAACCAGATTTGAAAGTAAGCGTCGAGGCCTGAATGTGTTAAAAACCTGACCGAGTATAACTTTGGGAGGTATGCAGGCCCTAGCTGCGAGTGTCATACACCCACTTCGTGATAGCTAAGGTGCCTAAAGTGGATTTGCACCCACATGACATAGGGCCTACTGACATAGCCCGACCAGGATGTGTGACTGACATCCATCCATTAGATAATCTTGTACCTCTACAAAAACTGCCGAACAATTACGTATATATCTCAAATAAAATAATTATCTAAGCATTTCTGCCTTGTTTTGTATCAAGTATAACCTTCACCTTTAAGTTATAGTAGGCCTATTCCAGCGTTGTTATTAAAACTAATACCTCAGTTCGCTGTGCACAGTGTAAATTTCAAGAGCCAGACCTAAATTTCACTTTAACCGCCAACCGCCATGTTTCCACTGCGCATGCGTTTCGATCGGAACGCGGAAAACCCGAAACGACATAACATACCAGGCTAGGGACAGTGATTTTCCGTTTCAAAAAAGGGCCTTTTCTGTTTGGGAAAATCATGAATTCCGTTTCAAAGTGGCTGAAAAACGGAAATTCCGTTTTGCCATAGACTTTGTAGTTTGTACACATGAAAAAACAAAAATTCCGTTTACATAAGATTTGCATGTACAAAAACAAACCTGTATGTTTATTAAAATGTAAAACGGTAAAAATTTAATTATAGTGACAAGTCACAATACACAAAAAAAAGTGTAAAAACAGTTAGACTTTCACTTACCAATAACCACGTGCAGAAAGTTATCAAAACCCTGGCATTGCTACTTAACTTCTCGCGAGATCTCGCTGGACTCCAGCAGCTTTCGCTGCGTCATATAGTCTAGCATGTACAATCTGCATTGGCCCATCGAAAACAAAATGGCAGCGCACTCGCTCCTAACAGAATCTGATGAATATCAGTATTCTACAGTAAGTACTATTCAGACACTAAGAGTAAGAGTAAGAATTCGGTGTTATCAAGGTTGATTTTAGGTTCGATATTGTTCTAATGGTAACAAAATTAAAAGAAAGTGTCAATTTTACAGTTTTCTTCTTCACAAAGTGAACATTTTAGCAAAAAAGGGTTTTCCGCGATTTTCCGTTTCAAATGGCCATTTCCGTGAATTCCGTCCGTTTTCCGCGATCGCGGAAAATCACTGTCCCTACCAGGCATAGCGTTGCAACTCGCGTAAGAGCATAAATAAGCATCATATACTCGTATATACATAAATATTAAAACATTGAAAACCAGGAAACATCAATCTACAACAACTTAATAATTATTATTGGGAAGATATGTACTTGCCTTGTGTTTAGGCCTACGCATTGTGAAAATCAGGTCCATTGCCGATTTTAGCCGCACCGAACATGGCAGACATGGCGGCTGTCTGGTTGTTTTCATCCAATTCATCTCAGAAAATACGGCATAATTCGATAAATAAGTATATAGATTCGTTTGAGCTATTACATGTGACGCTAGCTGTGGCGATGTTTGGATACCGAGCCAACTACAAGTTTTTATGGGCAAGAATTTGAAACGTTTTTCTAACCCTAGCAAAGACTGTTCTTGGAGCTATCATACACAATACTTAGCACACACAGGCACTTGGGAGAGAGTCAGTGTAATAAACGAATAGTTTTTGTGAATGTGCCGCGTTGAAATTATTTTCAGTTTTTAATGACTGTCTCAAGTGCCTGTGATTTACTACTTAGCGTTAGCAATACTACCGTACTACTAGTAATATTACGCATTAGATATACTACTATTAGCAATTTATCTACTCAACACTATTGCTTTTATCAGATTTTTTCTCCATGAAAAAAACTGTTGTCAGTACATGTATTTGTATCTGAATTACATGCAATAAAGATTTAATAATAATAAAAAATAAAATAATATATTACATTATTACAATTACTAATAATACAAGTATCACGTGAGTTGGCAAGTGCATGACTCGCGAATGTTGTTTCGTCATCTATGATAACAGTGGTCCCGCTTTATCAGGGCATACTGATTAAGCGATGAGCGGTATTGTATGTACTTGTAGTTGTTATGTTATGTTATGTTCTCGTACTTGTCGGAGTCCACTGCACTGGATATAGTGATAAGGTGTTGTATGTAGTTGTACATGATTATTGACACAAGTCACACAACACACTACAAATACAATACTGAATCTACACAGTGTATAACACACATCATAAATTTGTCAATTGAAAGTTTTCTGAGCTTGTTTTAAGAATCTACTGAATAGCTGAGAATTTGTTTCAAATAATCAATGGTGCTAATTTTTATGCATGGGGCATGGGTATGGGTCAAGGTAGCATGGATTGCTAATGCTATATTACAATGAGTTTCAGTGACCTTGACATACAATTACCCTATAAGAATTTTGTAGTAAAAATTGAGTATTCATGAACAAAATCTACCACCAGCTAACTTAGTGTAATTGCAAAGACATCTATTTTTTCTTTGGCCTAAAGTACATGCATCCACTAATATCATTGATTGAACAGACCATAATTGGTGTCTCTGATATCCAATACGCTGATACAATGGAAATATTAGATCACTTGTAATTAACTTAATTTACTTTCCTGGAGGAACATTTTACTCAAAGTAATATCTAGCACTGTACTTCTGATTGAAGCATGATGTGCAATATTTCGATATCTTGATGAATGTTACCATTTTAAGGCACTGGGATATAGGTTGGTGCAAACATCAAGGAGTGGAGTTATGTTGATTCTACTATATAGCCCTGTTAAATTGTCTAGGCAGCCTTGCAACGAAGACTGGAGTGTTGGACCAAGAACAAGGCAACGATCGACTATTGACTTGGTATGGATCAGGAGGAGAGACCGGAGCCCACAGGGGCGGAAGACCCTGGAGTATCACCTGCTGCTCAAGCTACTGGCTGGCAACCAAGAGCTGACTATCTGGAAGCTCTTGTTGATATGGGAATTTCATCTTCAATAGCAGAGAAAGTATGTCTTAGCATATGTACCTCCCATATATCTAATGCTTTTTACAAAGTTTAGCATTAGGTTTAAATATAGTACAAGACAATGCTAATTATATTTATTTATTGTTATATGCAACAGGAGACACATGAGTCGTAAGATTGAATTGTTATGAATTGCCAGTGCAATTAGAATTTTAGATTTATATCCATAATTTTACCATGTATGTCTTCATCTGATTGTACTTTGTAGTATTCATTTTCATTTCAAGGAATTAAATGTATGCATAATTAAGTAATTTCTTGAAGTAAAGATGATCCAAATGCTCCATTTTTAGCTCATCTGACATAGTCAGAAAAACAAAGAAAAA
>NW_014577094.1:786540-802553 GCF_000485595.1 Priapulus caudatus | reverse complement strand
ATTCTCATAACACTTTCTGTGTGCCTTCCAATTAAAGATGCCTTCCCATTCACATTTTTGTGACAAACCACTGTAAAAACGTAAGTAAATAACTCACTACACTTTAACTGAACGTTAGCTTTGAAAATAAAACAATAAAAATATGTATCAAGCCTATATTTGCTAAACGAAAAAAGAAATTGAAAAATGCTTTTCGCCGCGGTTCTGTATCATGGCGGCAAGAGTCGACGCAGGTCACGTAACCAGCACAGCCATAGATATCATCAAGAGCATATAAAGAAGGAGAGCGTACAACGGTGAAATGCTGAAACCATGTTGCAGTATTAGTCGAATTAATAAACTTTCCTCGTGTTATTTTGACGATTCTTTGCAGGATTATTGATCAGCTGTCCTATCTTGTTCATATAAAACAAACTGCTTGTCCCTACGATGCTCCTACGCTGAGATAATGAGCGGTGAAAATCTGTTTTTTTTTGCCAAAATCCGAATCAGATGACTAGGAACTGCGACCCTCTCTCGTGTGGGCGGAGTGTACGGCCCACACTGTGGCCAGTGTGTTGCTTCCGGTCGCAGCTGTGTAGCGCCATGGTGGCGCTGACTCACGTCATACTACCAGAGTTTACTATACATCCAGCGTGAGGTGGGCGTGAGGTGGGCACAGGTGGGGGTCATCACTATGGCAATAAATAACAGACGTCGTTCATTCCATTTGTCAATCATTGACGGAAACACGCGAGGTTTCCCGAAGTTATAACACTTCGAGAGTCGGTCACAGTAACTGACTAACGTCTAGTCGGTGTTTGGCGAAAATACCAGATTTTTACCGCTCATTATCTCAGCGTAGGGGCATCGTAGGGACATGCGGTTGGTTTTATATGAACAAGGTAGGACAGCTGATCAATAATACTGCAAGGAATCGTCAAAATAAAACGGGGACAGTTTATTAATTCGACTAATACTGCAACATAGTTTCAGCATATTACCGTTGTACGCTCTCCTTCTTTATATGCTCTTGATATCATCAAGAGCCGGTGAGCGTATTAAGAATTCGCTCACCATTCTTAATACGCTCTTGATATCATATAACACTCATAAATACGTATGAGCACATGCAGCCTTCATGACCTTCAGCGCTTGGCAACACTGCATGGCAACAAGAGACGCGTCACAACATCGCCGCAAATCGGCAAAAGTAAATGCTGTTTGAAACATTCGACCCGACACTTTCACTTTGTAGTCTAAAAGCTTCGAATGAACGTATTCCTGAGCATTTTTTAGCTATGACACATATATAGGCAAGTACAAACGTGCCATGTTAAAATAATTCATTTTTGCCTGATTTTATGTTGCTGCTTGAAATTTCTTGGGAAGGCACCTTTAAAGTGTGTATTGCGAGATTTTTGCTCAGAAAAACTAAATATAGCTGAATATAGTCTCACCTGACAGCGAAAATATCACTGATTACACCAAGATTAAAAATACTAAGATTTTATGCAGTTATAGCATAGAAAATTGGATATGAACACATCGTAACAGCAATGCATTTTATCGTGTCACGACAATGCCTAATGGCAGAATTGGTAAACTTTTATTTGTGTCGGTGATGAATTGAAAACAAGTGCGTGCCTGTACTGTGGGTATGGAAGATAAGCGGTGGCGCCAGAAGCTAATCCATACTTCCTGTTAGTTCAAGATGACAGAAAACGAATGTTTACAAAAACGATTAGTTCGAAACTGGCAGTTTCCGGTGAATACGAAGGTTCTAAGACATTTTATTGTTACTCTAGACAATTGCTGTTACTCAAGCAATAACGGTAGGTATCATGAAAGTGGGGAAAACACTGGAAAATTCTCGCAATACACACTTTAATTTGTGCATAGTAGCATTAAAAAATATTCAAGAAAAACAAAGAAAAGTATTCAAAGCATGTGGGATGTATGCATTTTGCATATTTATTGTAATATCAAATTGAATGTAAATTTACTAGTTGGTAATGTTTTTTTGTATAAAAGTAAGTTAGACCATTTTTTATATATTTGTAAACATAAGTAATCATCAATATAATATCATTAATCTCTTTCCAGACCTCTCGTTCATGTTTGTTGCATTGTATAACAAGTTCTGGGGGCTTAGTACCTAGTTTGTGTTATCAACCACTTAGTTCACCGGACTTCTGAGGAGTTGAGACCCAAATTTTACAGTATATTGTACAACATTGTAGATATGTCTCTGAGTAGAGAGCTGAACTTGCTCAAGGTGAAATATACAGACTGACCAACTACTATTCATGCAGGATGACAGTGAGGAAGATGACATCACAGTTCTTAGTTCAAATGCAGCAGCGTACAAGATGGTTTTCGTTGTCAACACAGCCCTCAACATGGGTGTTGGAAAAGTAAGCTGCATTGTGCTTTGATGTTTAAACACAGGGTTAATTTAAGTAATTTCTTAATTTCTAAATTACTGTCTGATAAATCTCTACCAGGCATTACGTTGTAAGTTGTATTTGAAGTAATCAATTAGGATTATTTCCTAAGTATTTAATGATTTTAACTTGATTTATCTTTTAATATTTTTGTAGATAGCAGCCCAAGTAGCACACGGCGCATTAGGTTTATATAGAGAGCTTCTTGAACAGCAGGATCAATTTGGAGAGATGCTCCTTATGTGGGAAGAGACTGGGTAACCTATCACACCACCTAGTGTAGAGCAAATAAGTTGATGCCTTGCTATCTAGATTTATTTAATACTATACTAAGAAAAGCCTTTTCACTGTGACCATTAGCGAACATAAACAGCTTTTCTTGAGTAACTTCAAAGTTGGCAAGCATGTTTACGAATTTGGAACTGGGTTGTAAAGTCAGGTTACTGTGTAAACATTGTAGTTGTGTTATATGCCTATCGAAATCACCTGATCGGTTTTTATAATTGGATGATTTTTACTGTAATTATAAACATTTTTATAAAAGAACTGAGTTCTAGTCGAAAGGTATATAATAAAATGAAAAGCGTTTAACATCCATACATCTTATCAGTAGCGTATAATGACAAATGTTTGTCATGACAAGTATTTGTCATTATACGCTCCTGATCTTATTAATATGCCTGGGCTAGTCGTATAAACTTTGGAAATGTATTGGCATTTTCAAAAGCCACGAGTTGACATTGACGTAAGCCATCTCTTATGTTTGTTTCTTGATGGATGCACAACTATGTTGAGATGCAAAGATTAGGCAGTGCTTTACTGGAAATAATTGATTTGTGGCACGATTGTAAAAATTTTTTAAAGTATACAATGTACATGCCTTTATGTATAGTTTATAGCAATTGGATGTTTCGTAATATACCTGCTGTGCTTTCCAACCTTTTGCAGAGGTACAAAGATAGTTTTGAGAGGGGAAGGTGGAGAGAGAGAGTTGAAGGAGCTGAGAGACAAAGCATTATCAAGCCATCTTCCTTCTTACATTGTGCGAGATGCAGGCAAAACACAGGTGAGCTATGAGAGCTCCAGTGCTCACTGTGTGTAGTAGATTGGTTCATAGATGCTTTCTGACTACAAATTTGAAATAATTACCTCCGCACCAAGGGGTTGGCAGGAGGTTATGTTTTCACCGGCGTGCGTTTGTGGGTTTCTTTGTGTACAGCCTAACTGAAAAAGTTATATCTCATTTTCATTTCAAGGAAATTAAATGCATGCATAATTAAGTAATTCTTGAAGCAAAGAATGATCCAAAATCTCCATTTTTTAGCTCATCCTGACATAGTCAGATGCAGCTTGTGAGAATCGCATGGTCGTCCGTGCGAGCGTCCGTCCCGTGCGTCCGTCAACAGTTTGCACAAATCCTTTAACCGCCATCGACGTAACGGTCACGATAATTCGGGACGTTGGGGGAATCGTCAAAACGAGTTGGGATGTTCGAAGCTGGCGGGGTCAAAGGTCAAATGGTCAATGAGGGTAGTAAAAGAAGGGGGAACATTCCCATCTAACTTAAGGTATAGGGAGGAAATGCAGAATTGCGCACACAACTATAAACGGACTCACCTAGGCTCGTCATAGTCGGTGTATAAGCATCATGGTTAGGAAAAGCCATCACTACGGCCGAAATTGGAGTCACGAGTCAAAGGCCAATGGGGCACCAGCGAAAGATTTTAGACATTTCTTGAGACATGGTCTGACGGAGCGATTGAAAAACCATTTTGTTTCAGCGGGTGACCTAGCACTTCATTATGGCTTTATTGAGGACCATCGAACTGTACTTTCTGCTGACACTGCGAAGAGTAAGTGCTCGGATTAACCTTTTGACCCTCCAAGGAGGAGGCGTTATAAACATGATGTGACTGGTTAACAAGGACTGAACTGCTTTTGCCCATTGGATGGATGTGAGGCCTACAGTTGCACAGTTCTGCAATTGCATAAGGCAAATATGTTTGTTGGAAACACAGCGTTTACCTCGTAAAATCATATATTTTCTAAGGCAAGTCTGTATTACGCAACCTGAGATAGCACCCCATGTAAATAGCAGACTGTAATCGAACCCTGATGCTCGTGTGTGTAGGCCAAAAATCAATGGCGCGGCCAGCCCCAATTAACCGCATGCATGGGGTAACTGCACTATTCTACTATCAATAATTATTGCCTGGCAACCTGCACTATGCAGCCTTTTTTTAGTGATGGTGTTAACTCACTAGCTTGAGGCGCAAAGTTCTCACCTGCTGAATTAGTACCTTGGATTTCAGCAACCTGCTTTTGCTATTAGAGCCCGCTTCCCCCCGCTCCCCTCCCCCCTCTCCTCCCTCAAACCATCGCCACTACGTCTCGCGCTCGAGCGCATATTCATGATAACATTTAATATAGCGAAGCATTAAGTTACACAGCTGTATCTTTATTACTGTACTACCGGATAGCAAAGCCTAAGGTATCATGATTTTAGATCTGTATTAGTAGTATGCCTAGATATCATGCTCTGAGCGGAACGCAGGTGATGGGAGGGTGCTCTCAATTCGTTTCGCCAAGTGAGTTTAGGCATCAGAACAACCTGCCGTCAGGTGAGCGCTGTCACTCTGCGGCACTTGTTGGTATCATGTGTTGGTGATGTTTAAAAAAAGAAGAAAATTACAGCTGTGGTAAACATGAATAGCTTAGTTCGATCCAGTGTGGATGTCAAGTGACATACGAGTCAGTGAGTCAGACAGATCAAAGTTTTTATCTAAAATAGTGACCATTTGTTTTCATAACTTGATTTGAAGGTGCATGCAGTGGTACTACTTCCTCTGCTATACAAAGATCAGTTTGACTTGATGGAGGACTGAGCTGTGATTTATTCATCATTGCAAAACACCAGCAAAAATATTTTTGACTTGTAACTGTTATAGGATATTTATTTCATAGAGTATTAATAATTTTGTACTAATAATACATCTATTTGACATTTGCAGGGCACTTATAAAAACAAATAAATCATTCTGTTTGATCTAGCAGTGGACTGGGTTTTCAAAGCATCAAGATGATGATCAGGTAGTATGCGCGTGTACATGGTTAATATGTAAATTTACAGTAGTACTAGTAGTACATATAAACTAAATAAATATTATAACGATTAGAATTGAGGGGTTTAATTAAACTGCATGTGTGGTCTAATCAATGCACTGAGCAAAAGTATGTGGTAATACATCTTTTTATGACATCAGAATAGTATATTGCCAAAAGTAACTGCTGCCATAGTAAGCATTAAAAAAACTATTCAAGAAAAACAAGAAAAGTATTCAAAGCATGTGGATGTATGCCATTTTGCACTATTTATTGTAATATCAAGATGCACATGTAAATTTACTAGTTGTAATGTTTTTTTTGTATAAAAGTAAGTTAGACCATTTTTTTATATTTGTAGAACATAAGTAATCATCAATAAATATATATTACATCTCTTTGCCAGACCTGTTCCGTTCATCGCTTGGTTGCAATTGTATAAAGCAAGGTCTGGGGCTTAGTACCATAGTTTGTGTTATCAACCACTTAGTTCACGCCGGAACTATCTGAGGAGTTTGAGACCCCAATTTTACAGTCATATTGTACAACATTGTAGTATATGTCTCTGAGTAAGGCTGAACGTTGCTCAACGGTTGAAATATACAGACTCGACCGAACTACCTATTCTCATGGCAGGATGACCAGTGCAGGAAGATGACATCACAGTTCTTGAGTTCAAATCGGCAGCCAGCGTACAAGTGCGTGTTTCGTTGTCAACACAGCCCTCAACATGGGTGCTTGGAAAAGTAAACGCTGCGCATTGGCTTTGATGTTTTAAACCTCAGCAGGGTAATTTAAGGTATATTTCTTACTTTCATACAATTACTCGTCTGATCAAATTCCTCTAAACCAGGCAGTTTACGTGGGTTAGTGTGTAATTTGAAGTAATCAAAATTAGGATTATTCCCTAAAGTATCCTAGATGATTTTAAACTTGCATTTATCTTTAATATTTTAGTAGGATAGCAGCCCAAGTAGCCACACGGCAGCATTAGGTTATATAGAGAGCTCTTGACAGCAGAGGATGCAACTTGGAGAAGATGCTACCTTATGTGGGGAGAACGACTGGTAACGCTATTCACAACCACCTAGTGAGAGCAACAATAAGTTGATGCCTTGGCTATCTAAGATTTATAACTACTATACCTAAGAAAAGCGCTTTTCACTGTGACCGATTAGCGAACATAAACAGCTTTTCTTCGAGTAACTTTCAAAGTTGGCAAGCATGTTTTACCATTTGGAAGCTGGGTTGTAAAGTCAGGTACTGTGTAAACATTGTCAGTTCTGTTATATCCTAAACTCGAAATCAGCCTGATCGGTTTTATATATTGGATGATTTTTAGGCTCATCTGGACATAGGTCCAGATGCGCTTGATAGAATCGCTTGATCGCACGTGGCTCCGGCTCCGTACGCCGGCAGGCGTCACGCGCCGCCGTCAACAGTTGGGCACAAAATCTAACCGCCGCTCAGACGTACGGTCAACGATATCCGGAATGTGGGGGGGTATTCCCGAAACGAGTTGGGGATGTCGAAGCTGGGTACAAAAGGTCAAAGTCAAGGGTTGTAAACACGAAGGGGAACATTCACTCATTTAACTAAGGTATAGGGCAGGAAATGCAGATACTGCGGCACAAATCTAAAACGGCTCGACCCTAGGCTCCGTGATAGTCGGTGTGTATAGGCCATCATGGTAGGAAAAGCCATCACTGTGCCGAAGATTGGAGGTCACAGGTCAAAAGGTCAGTGGCACAGGCGCAGATTTTAAATTTTCTGAGGATGGTCTGACGGAGCGATTGAAAAAGCTTTTTTGTTTCAGCGCGGTGACCTGAGGGCACTGTTTTATGGCTTTAATTGAAAGGACCATGAAATGTCGCCTTCTGCTGACAGATGCAAAGAGTAAGTGTCGGCATAACCTTTTTGACGCCTTCAAGAGGAGGGGTTAAACCTTGGATTGTTTGACTGTCCTGTTAGAAAGAATTTGAACTGCCGGGTTTGCTAGTAAAATCTATACAATGCCTGGATGTATGAGGCTACAATGTCCAACGTGAACATTTCAAAAGCTAAATTTGGTTAAAGAAGGTGTATGTTCCTAAATCGTAATAATTCCTATGTCATTCCTGTAACTGCTCAGTATGTTTACCATGTAACTTATGCCACTCACGCCAGTGGCTGCTGCCAGTGCATCGTGTTGGTGCAGTTTTTTGTCCTGCCGTTATATGGGTTAGGCAGTGCGCAGCCTTCTATTGCAATTGGCAGCCTGTAGGCTTGCGTAGGTAAATGGACGAGTGCTTACCTATTCTGTCTTGCAAATAGTTTTGGCTACTCACGTAATGATGGGAGCTTCCATCTTTTAATCTGCAAGACACTTAAATCTACCGCGCCATCTCGTGGCAACTTCATAACTGATCCCTAACGAACATGTCTCTTTGAGAAGGTTCCTGATACGCGATCCCTGTGCATTCCACTGTTTCGGCGTGTAAATTGTGAACACATTTGGGAACTAGCAGGGTTTACTAGAATCCCACACTCCAGACCACAGAGTCACGCGCAGTAGACGTTAGAATGAGCGCTGTCGCTCTGGCGGCAACTTGTTAACGTGTAATTATAAACATTTTATAAAAGAACTGCAGTTCTAGTCGAAAGTATAATAATAAAATCAAAAGCGTTTTAAGCATCCATAATATCTTAATCAAAGGAGGCGTATAAATGAACAAATATTCTGTCATCGACAAGTAAATTGTGTCATTATACGCTCCTGATCTTATTAATATGGGCCTTGGGCTAGTCGTATAAACGTTTGGAAATGTCATGGCATTTTCAAAAGCCAAAGCGAGTTGACATTGACGTAAGCCATCCTCTATGTTTGTTTCTGATGGTTGGCAAACTATGTTGAGAGCAAAGATTAGGCAGTGCTTTAACTGGAAATAATTGATTTGTGGCACGATTGTAAAAATTTTTTTAAAGCTATATGCAATGTACATTTATGTATATGTATTATGGCACATTGGATGTTTCGTAATATACCTGCTGTGCTTTCCAACCTTTTGCAGAGGTACGAAGATAAGTTTGAGAGGGGAAGTGGAGAGAGAGAGTTGAAGGAGCGAGAGAACAAAAGATATGCAAAGCATCTTCCTTCTTACATTGTGGTGCGCAGATGCAGGCGCAAAACCAGGTGAGCTATGAGATGCTCTCAGTGCTCACTGTTGTGTAGAGATTGGTTCATAGATGCTTTCTGACCATACAAATTTGAATAATTACCTCCGCCAAGGGTTTGGCAGGAGTTATGCTTTTGCACAGCGCGTGCGTTTGTGGTTTCTTTGTGTACAGCCTAACTGAAAAAGTTATGGACGGATTTGTGATAAACAATTTTCAGGATAGGTCAGAAATGGGCTAACTAGAACTCTGATTAGTTTTGGCTGGTAAATCCAGATCCAATTATAAATTAATTTAATTTAATTAAATAACATTACAGCGATAGGTCAGAATAGAAGGGGTACTTAGAATTGATTACATATTGGTGAGTGAATCGGATTCAACTTCAATTAATAAAATACTTCATGGATACGTCAGAAATCGGCGTAACTTACATCTGATTACATTTTGGTCGTCATCCGGATTCAATTATATTATTTAGTTAATTAATAAAATCTTTCACAAGTGACAAGAATTGAGCTGCCTTGGTGGAGGTCTGTGCTCTCCGAGTGCTCTAGTTCTTTATTTAATATGGGTGAAGTTTTATTACAGTTTTCAACATGAATAATGTACAGTACTGTTTTTAGCTCAGCTGACGAAGTCAGATGCAGCTTGTAGAATCGCATGATTGTTCGTGCCGTCCAGGCGCTACCGTGCGTCCGTCAACAGTTGGGCACAAAATCTTAACCGCTCCGACGTACGGTCTTGATATTCGGCGACGTGGGGGGGGGGGGATACGCGAAAAGGCATTTGGATGTCGAATTTTGGGCAAGGGTTAAAGAGTCAAGATGTGGTCAAATGGAGGGGGAATATTATCCGCCTTAACTTAAAGGATCGCTTACCTCTAGGTTTCTAGGCTTATTTTCATGCTAATGTCTAGGTTAAACAGTTACGGCCTACCATAAAAAAGTTTCATGGTTCAAATCACCACATTACAAATATTATTCACAAAAATGCGTTTATAAACTAACGACTACAGTTTGATTACAAACGACGAGGTGGCCGCAACTCAAGGCGCACGATCTGATAAGTTGCGCAACCGAACCACTCTTCCGCAAGGCTCACAGACCGGGCGGGGTGTTTCTATTTTATTAATTTAAAAGCAAAGTAATTGAATATTTTATAAACGACATATAGTTTTTCAGTTATATTATGGATAAATTTGTCCTAAAAATGAACATTGTTCGACTTAAATAGCATTTAGGCGTTCTATAAAATAATTGCACGCTTTGGGATTAGCCCTCTGGTCTGTAACGTGGCACAAATAAATTGGGAAATGCGCAACTTTTTCAGGCGGCTAGACACGGTTGCGGGTGTCCATGGCGCCATTCTAACATTCTCGTAGCGCTTGAGATGGTGTAATTAATTATACTCAATTAAATTAGTTATCTGGTAACAAAATACGCTAGTGGGTCTAAACGATTTGTTATACTCAGTAAGGTACAGTTGTAAATGCAGTAAAATCCTAGAGTCTACTATCCACAAGGAGGAGAATAACGGAATTATCGGCACAAATCTCAACGGCTTGCAAACCTAACGCTCTTAATATCCGATGTATACGGTGTGTGGGAGGAAACCTATTCACCAGCAGCGAAATTTGGAGGTCACAGGGTCAAGGGGACAGTGGGGGAAAGGTCAGATATCAGACATTTTTCTGAGGAGCATGGTTCTAACCGACCGAGTGCAAAACTTTTTGTTTCGGCGCTGACCTAGACCGTTTTTATCACCTATTGAAAGGACGGTCATGAAATCTACATTTCCGCTGACGAGGTCGAAGAGTAGGTCTGATAACGGCTTTTGATATACGCTGCAAGAGGAGGAACATCGGATTTATTGATTGCTTAACAAAGGAACTGGAATTGCTTTTGAGCTATAGAGCCCCCTCCACCACGCTCCCACGCCCACCCTCCCCCTTCTCCCTCACACCTTCCCACCACCACCACTTACGCTTCGTCGCTCCGACGGCAATATCCATGGATAACATGATAATAATGGCGACAGTCATTAAACGTTACACAAGCTGTATCTTTATTATCAGTACCTACCAGTAGGTGTAGAGCAAAGCGTATCATAGATTTTAGATCTGTATTAGTAGAGTATCCTAGATATATGGCTCTGAGCGCGAACGGCGGTGGCAGGAGGGCGCACTTGATTCGTGCTAGTGAGTTTATCTAGAAGAATACTACCGCGGCATAGTAAACACGTCAGTTTGAGCGGCTGTCGCTCTGCGCACATTGTTGTTTGAATTTTACGTTGTAAACCATGAGCTGATATCCTTTATTGGTGTAGGAAGTCTGGACAACACGGAGCGTAAATTAAGATGTTTGCAATTTCTTTTTTCTTCTTTTTTTAGATTGCAGCACGGTTTAACAATCAGTACTGCGAATGATACGGGAACAGTTTCCGACGTAAAGTATCAAAGTTACGCCAACTTGCGTTGGTGTAGGCACGTGTCGCAATATGAAAATATCGACCAAAAGAAAATTTACAAGGGAATTCTATATTGTTGGCTCGTTTATGCCAAGGTGGGTGTGACTACATTGCTTTAAAGGTAATCGTTAGTATTTTCACAACCTGATTATAATACACCTGTCCAGCCAGTTCTATTGTGCATTTGGCACAGCTATTCTTTAATTGGCAACCGAGGAGCATTACAATTGTAATTCATGGTGCGTGAACCCTTTCCATGCCCCTGATATGTCCACTTTGCCTTGACCCCTTGTGTCATAAGCTTTTAGATAGCAAAAAGAGTTCAACTCTGAACAGGCTCAATTCTCATAACACTTTCTGTGTGCCTTCCAATTAAAAAAGATGCCTTCCCATTCACATTTGTGACAAACCACCAGTCGGTCAAAAAAACGAAGTAAAGTAACATAACTCACTCAACACTTTAAGCTGACGTTAGGCTTGAAAATAAAACAAATAAATAATATGTATCAAGCGCTATATTTTTGCTAAACGAAAAAAGAAATTGAAAAAGCTTTGTCGCCGCGGTTATCTGTATCCAATTGTCGCAAGAGTCGAGGCAGGTCACCGAACCCAGCACAGCCCTATAGATATCATCCAAACAGCATATAAAGAGAAGAAAGACGTACACGGTCATAATGCTGAATACCGATGTTCGGCAAGATTATTAGTCAGAAAATTAATAACTTTCCCGGATTTATTATGAACGATTCTTATTCGGCAGTTTTATTCGATCAGGCTTGTCCTATGCTTGTTCATAATAAAACAAACTGCTTTGTCCATACGTAGATACAATAATGGCGGAGGAAATGCCCAGACGTTGAATCACTCGGGCAGTTTGCTGGTGTATTTTCACGAGACTAGATACTTCAAGAACTTGGAGGTTTATTCTCGAACACGAACCTTTCTCCGCTATCTGGGACACTTACTATGTGACCGCAATAGATCATGTATTAAACTAATATACGCACCTCGTTACAAAAATTCGAAGTGAACGAGCGACGAATTTACTGAGGCGCCATTACTGTTGAACCTGTGACGTCGCATTTCTCCGCAATGTCGCATAGCGATCGGCACAAACGCACGCGCCTCCGGATCGTCCGTGAATACGGCTTGCTATCAAGAACCGAAGTCAGCGTCCACAGTCATACAGAAATGCGCGCCTCCAGTAAATCGCCGCTCGTCACTTCGAATATTTGTAACAGGGTTTATTAGTTTAATACAGATCTGATTGCGAGTACAGTAGTAAGTTCCCAGATAGCGAGAAAGGTTCGTGTTGGAGAATTAAAACGCCAGTTTGGAAGTGTATAGTCGCTCTGAAAATACCACAGCAAACCTGCACGAAGTGATTCACCTTCGGGCATTCTCCGCACAAAAGTATAAAGCCTCGCGTTGTAACCCCCTATCCTACTTGGGTTTTGGTTACATTAATTGATATCTAGTCCGCTACTGGATGCTCCTTACGGCTGAGATACATGAGCCGCTGAAAATCCTGTTTTTATTTTTGTTGCCAAAATCCGAATCAGATGAACTAGAATTTGCGACCCTCCTCTCGGTGTGGGCGGAGTTGTACGGCCCACACTGTGGCCAGTGTGTTTTGCTTCCGGTCGCAGCGTGTGTAGACGGCCATGGTGGCGCTGGCACTCACGTCATACTACCAGAGTTTACTATACATCCAGCGTGAGGTGGGCCGTGAGGTGAGGGTCATCAAGCGTTATGGCAAGTAAATAACAGACGTCAATTATTCATTTGTTCAATCATGTGATCGGAAACACCGCGAGCGTTTCCCCGAAAAGCTTCTAACACTTCGACGAGTCCGGTCAACCAGTAACTGACTAACGTCCTAGTCGGTGTTTGGCGAAAAATACCCAGTTCTTCACCGCCCCTCATGTATCTCCGCGGTAAGCGGCACCTCGGTAGGGACACTGCACGCCCGCCGCCGGCTTGTCTTTATATCGCCGAAACACAGGTACGGACACGCCTGATGCAATATCACTACAAAGGAATCGTCCAAAAACTAAACCTTTGGACCCACGTCTATAATCTCGCCACCTCCAATACCTCCGCACACTACGTCCTTCAGCCATATTACCCGTGACCGCCTCCTCCACCTTCTCTTATCATTGGCTCTTCGATATCATCAAGAGCCCGGCTCGCAGACCGCTATCCAAACGAATTCGCCATCCACCATCTCCTTCAATCCACGCCCCTCTCTGATACATCACTCCATTAACACCTCATCAAATACCGTATCGAGCACACGGGTCCGCCTGCAGCCTCTCGCATGACGTTCACGCCCTTCGCGCAATAGCACCCGCGCGCCCGTCTCGCGGACGCCGCCCCGACCATGACCCCAAATGACGACGTCCGTCCAACAAACACTCTCCGCGCAAATCCCGGCACAACAGTAACTGCTGTTCTGCAAACATTCGACCCACGACACACTCCTCACCCCTCCTTGTAGTCTACAACGCTCCGCAATGAACGTACTTCCTCCGAGCATCTTTTCTACCGCCTACCTGACCACAATATAGGCAAGTAAACCGTGCCATGTCTACCAACATTACATTCACTCTTCCTGCCCTGCATTTTATGTCTGCTGCTTGAAATTTTCTCCTCGGCGAAAGCGCCACTTTACAGGTGCTATTGCCGAGATTTCTTGTTGCAGCACAAACTAAATAACCGCTGCACACTACTCAGTCTCACCTGACAGCCCGAACAATACTCCCACTCCGATCTACACCCAAACCCACTTACAAAATACTAAGATTTATCGCGGCCGCGCGAGCTTACTACGCATAGAACTTGGACTCACTCGACACACTCAGTACAGCAATCGCACTTCTTACATCCGTGTCGCCGACTACCATCCGCCTCAATGCAGCAAATGGTCAAACTTTTCATCTTCCGCTGCGGCTGACTCGATTCCGAACAACAACGTGCGTGCGCCTCGTACTCACGGCGGTCGATCGGACAGATAACGGGTGGCGCCAGACAGCTAATCGCATCGCCCCTAGTTGTCCTGTTAGTTAACGACTGACACCGAAAACGAACTTTTAACAAAAACCCCGATTAGTCTCCGAGCCCCAACCCTGGCCACCTCCCCCTTCTCCCGCGAAGTCCGCTCGCAATCACCCACCCGCAGCGTCCTCCACCCCAGCACACCGAGTCTCTCACCCTCTGTCACTCTCTACCCCGACACACTTCGCTTGTTACCCTCCCCCCAGCAACCCTCCCACACGCCGCCCTAGCGTATCCCACTCGCAACAATCGGCGGACAGAACCCACCTCGAACCAACCTCCTCCTCCCCCCGCACACCTCCAACCCCACCACTTCAACCTCACGCCTTCACCCTTCCTACCTCCCACCACGACACCCTACACCCGCTGCTCGGGCATCTCACGCTCCTTATACCCAATGGTTTGTTAGGCTCATCCCCCCTGCACCCATCAGCTCGACTCACTCCGCACACGCCTCTGTCAGGACACTCGCATCGATGCCACCCCCCGACTGCGTCGCCGTCCACCCCCGGTCCACGTCGTCTCGTCCTACACGTCTGCCGCGCCCACCCACACACTCCTTCACCACCACCGGCCACTCGACCGTACCCGGATCCTTCAACGACAAGTCGGGCCCGCAACCGTAGCCGGGCGGCTAACTCCGAAACACCGACGTCCCCTGGATGCCTCGATCAGCCCCCCCCCGGCGCCACCCCGTCACAAACCCCCAGGTCAGCCACACCCACGCTCCAAACGAGGCCGCCCACCCCCAAAACCCAGACCAGGCGGGGCCAACAACTCCTCCAACCTTCTTCAACTTAACGGTATACCTCGCGCACGCGACCAATACGCAAACAGAATTCGACCGAACCCCAAAACCTCTAACCAACCGGCCCTCGCAACCAACTACCCCCCCATGCATCCAACTCTTACATATTCACCGGTACCCCCTCGCTACCTAGTGCTCGATCCCGCCGCCCCCGAAGCCCCCGAACACACCCCATCAAAAACCCCCCCCCGAGTCGCCACAACTTCGACAGTCCACAACGGTCACACCCCCCCCAGCCGCCCCACGTGTGCGCACCCCACAGCAGCTCCCACACACCCACCCCTAAAGACACATCTCTACTGAGGACACACCCACCCTCCCCCCCCCCCCTCGCGCTCACCCACACCGCACCAAGACGCCTGACCCAACCCCTCTCTTCCCCCTGTCGCTCCCTTCCCACCGCAGACTCGCAACACTACCCCACACTCTCTCTCCTTCATCACCACGCCTTCTTACTCGCCCCACCACCACCGCGACAACCACTGCACACTCCGAAGACTTCCCTACAACCTGACACCGCCTCCGAGCAAGCACGTACACCCCCCTCCTGTCCCTCGCACTAACCACCACTTTGCTGCCACACCTACCACGCACGGAGCCCGCTTACAACAACCCCATCGCCGCCCCACTCCTCATGAAACCGGAACTGCAATGAATGCTCACACTCCCCCGCTGCCTTCGATCAACATATTAATCCCCGGACATCCATAATCTAGAAAGCCAATATGTCTGGATGAGGTCCCAAGCGGTTACAGCACAGGATTACGGCTCAAAAAAGGTTTCGATGCGAATCCCATCTCAAAGATTCTTTTTATTATCTTACCATCTGTTTTGCTGTATTTTTCTATCTTTATCCATTTAACTATTTTCTTTCCAATTAACGCAAATATTTACATGATTTATTTACAAAATTGTAATTAAGAAAATTTTTTTTTTACAATAAATTATTATTTTTTTCTAAATAGGGTTAAGGGGTTAGGGTCACAATGCACCACTAC
>NW_014577094.1:782988-786515 GCF_000485595.1 Priapulus caudatus | reverse complement strand
GGACGGATTTGATAAATTCAGGATAGTTCAAAATGGGCTAACTTAGAATCTGATTAGATTTTGGTGGTAATCCAGATCCAATTATTAATTAATTTAATTAATTAATAACATTTTCAGGATAGGTCAGAAATGGGGTAACTTAGAATTGATTACATATTGGTGGTGATCCGGAATCTGGTTCAACTTAAATTAATAAAATTTATCAGATACGTCAGAAATCGGGTAACTTACAATTGATTACATTTTGGTCGTCATCCGGATCAATTAAATTTATTTAATTAATTAATCACAAATCTTTCAAGCAAGTGACAAGAATGAGCCATGGCTTGGCTGAGGTCGTGCTCTCCGAGTGCTCCTAGTTCTTTAATTTAATATGGGTGAAGTTTATCCATTAGGGTTAGGGTTAGGGTTAGGGTTATGGTTAGGGTCACAATGCACCATAAAACAGGAGTTTCAGGCACACGATTTGTATCAACCAATGGGATTTGGGAGGTATGCAGAATGCAGAAGGTTGCTGAAATGATGTGTACGCAACTGCGTATCTGCATATCTGCGCCTAACAAATGTGTCACTACGCATGACTGAAATTTTACGTTCATAACAGTAGCAACACACCTCAGATGAGCCCAGTCGCTCTGCGGCTCTTGTTTGACTTTAAAATGTAACATGACAAACCGTCTTCAAGTAGGCTTGATGGTATGCAGCATACACACATAACAGTTTGCAGGTGGTCACTAAAAATTATAGTGCATTATTGTTAGCTGAAATTCTCATCGTTGATGTAATTCCATAATGTATATATGTAATTGATATCAATCAAATAAATTTCAAAGGAAATATGGCAACGTTTGTTTTGTCACTCCCGGTGGATATATACATCAGCTAGTGTAGACAGAACTGATTACTGGGCATATTTCTGCATGCTAGGTGCTTCAGACTGGTTAAAGATTGATGTTGTTCTTCGGTGCATGCATCATATGTTGTAATAAGAGAATGGTGAGTATTGTTGGTGTTAGTATTGTTGTACAGGTTAGCATGAATGATATTTTCATCTCATTTTCACTGAGGTAAATTTCTCTTGTGAAAGCAATTCCGTGCAACTTCCAACGTTGTGTTATTATACGTTTGGCAGTACTGCCAGTGACGTGTGATTATGTGTATACTTGAATGTTAAATAACGCGTGAATGTGTAAATTGAATGTGGTAAAGGTGTGACATTAATTGTTTGATTCAAGTCGTATCGATATGTTTAAGCATGCATCAGAACTACACATGATACAGGTTAATGGACGTATACTAATCATGGGAGCAAATCTGCCAGTGCTTAATATTTTCCATCCTCTTCCTTCATTGCTCATCTCCCTACTGCCCCAAACCTCGTTCTACCCCTTACTCCTTTGTACCTCCTACAAAGTAAGCATTCGTCAAATTCTGACGCGTTGTTTCTACAATAGCCACCCCCTACAACATTTTTGCCAGCTATGAGCAAAGCAAGGTGAGCTGCCATTATTAGGAAACGACACTTTACCACTTTCATTGGCCTGTTGCTTAGTACGTTTCTGTTGATATAATCTAGAGCTGTAGTTGCTATATTAAATTACATGTACATATTACATTAGCATGCATTCATGATCGGTTAGGCAATGCCCCTGCCAACATACGTATGCTGCTAAATACGTTTAAGTTTCACAGTAAGAGTGAAATAGTTTGAACTTTACTTGCTTTAAAGTGACGTGATTAAATAGCTAATGCTTGTGCTCTAAATGGAGATTATTGGGCCAACGATAAGTGTCTGTGTAAGTTAACACGATAAACTCATTTATAATACATTTAAATTACAGTAAACCAGTTGTACAGTGGGAGGAAATGACGTCATGAAGTGTTTCAGCATAAACGGCATATTGAAATATATGCGAAGAAATGTTAGGCCGAAATTATATATTTATGAAATGAAACAAAATAGTATGTAATGCGGCTTGCTGACTCGGTTGTACATGTACATATGTCAAGTGTATATCACGCAATTTATTTCATTAGGCTAGTTGAGAAATGCCAACAAACAAACAGTGTTCCATTAATTGTAACTCAAATCAGTGGTAAATTTATTACTGTACATTTTCGTCTCACAGATTGAATAAAACTATGACAACACGGCACATGCGCTTGTAGTTTTGGGTCGTTATAGTTGGGCTGTACAATAAATAGCACGCTTCAGTGTCGCATTCTACAACGAACACGACAGTTGGCTGCCTCCCGATGACGCCTACTTGCGATGGCCTCTTTCCACGGCCGTGCTTCAAGATAACATCAGCAGTGAATAACAATAGATTATATATAATTCGTCCGTCAACAGTTGGGCACAAATCTTAACCGCTCGACGTACGGTCTTGATATTCGGGACGTGGGGGGGGGGGATCGCGAAAAGGATTTGGGATGTCGAATTTTGGGGTCAAGGGTCAAAGGTCAAGATGTGTCAATGGAGGGGGAATATTTCCCCCTTAACTTAAAGGGATCGTTTACTCTAGGTTCTACAGTTATTTTCAGTTAATTTAGGTTAAAGTTACGCTACATAAAAAGTTTCATGGTTCAATCACCATTAGAAATATTATTAAAAAATGTTTTAAAACCAACGACTACAGTTTGATTACAACGACGGTGGCGCAACTCAAAGCGCACGATCTGATAAGTTGCGCAAAACCACTTCAGCCAAGGGCTACAGACCGAGGGTGTTTCTTATTTATTAATTTAAAAGAAAAAGTATTGTAATATTTTATAAACGACATATAGTTTCAGTTATATTATGGATAAATTTGTCCTAAAATGAGCATAATTGCACCTTTGTGATTAGCCCTCGGTCTGTAACGTGCAAAATAAATTGGGAAATGCGCAACTTTTTCAGGCGGGCAGCACGGTCGCGGGTGTCAATGGCGCCGTTCAAATTTCGTAGCGTTGATGTGTAATTAATTATATCAATTAAATTAGTTATCTGGTAACAAATACGTGTGGGTCTAAACGATTTGTTATACAGTAAGTACAGTTGTATGCAGTAAAATCCTAGAGTCTACTATCCTATAGGAGGAAATACGGAATTACGGCACAAATCTCAACGGCTTGACCTACGCTCTTAATATTCGATGTATAGTGTGATGGGGAGGAAACCTATCACCAGCGCGAAATTGGAGGTCACAGGTCAAAGGGCAGTGGGGGAAAGGTCAGATATCAGACATTTTCTGAGGACATGGTCTAACGGACCGAGTGCAAAACTTTTTTGTTTCAGCGCTGACCTACCGTTTTTATCACTATTGAAAGGACCATGAAATCTACTTTCCGCTGACGTGCGAAGAGTAAGTCGGATAACCTTTTGATAACCTTCAAGAGGAGGGTTAAACATGGATTTATTAGCTCATCTGACATAGTCAGATGCAGCTTGTAGAATCGCTTGATCGTCCGTCCGTCCGGTCGTCCGGTCGTCCGTCAACAGTTGGGCACAAATCTTAACCGCTCGACGTACGGTCACGATATTCGGG
>NW_014577094.1:727025-777338 GCF_000485595.1 Priapulus caudatus | reverse complement strand
AAAACGACAGTTGTACAGTGGGAGGAAGACGTCATGAAGTGTTTCAGCATAAACGGCATATTGAAATATATGCGAAGAAATGTTAGGCCGAAATTATATATTTATGAAATGAAACAAAATAGTATGTAATGCGGCTTGCTGACTCGGTTGTACATGTACATATGTCAAGTGTATATCACGCAATTTACTTCATTAGGCTAGTTGAGAATGCCAACAAACAAACAGTGTTCCATTAATTGTAACTCAAATCAGTGGTAAATTTATTACTGTACATTTTCGTCTCACAGATTGAATAAAACTATGACAACACGGCACATGCGCTTGTAGTTTTGGGTCGTTATAGTTGGGCTGTACAATAAATAGCAGCTTCAGTGTCGCATTCTACAACGAACACGACAGTTGGCTGCCTCCCGATGACGCCTACTTGCGATGGCCTCTTTCCACGGCCGTGCTTCAAGATAACATCAGCAGTGAATAACAATAGATTATATATAATAAATAAGATTATATAATAGATCTATTATTATTCACTCCTGATAACATCGCAATCAATGTTTATTGACCCTGTGCTCCGTAGATCTATACATCAAAGACAACATGGCTAAACCTGGCATCAACTGCCAGCATCACTACACTTGCTACCACATTCTACGGTGTTACAATCAAGCAGTATCGTTCCATCGGACTATAATTATTCTTCCTATTGCATTGAAGATGGTTCCAGTTGTCATGATGCATGGCGAATCTGCTGGATTGAATTCACATGCTGCAAAGGGATGGGATGCAAGCTAACAGCACCACAAACTCGTTATGCCACAAAATAGGCATTTTACACCTTATACACTTCGGGTAGGGCTTGATAAGAAGCCTGGGGATAACACCAGTGATAATGTAAACTGGCATGATCACACTAGTGCTTCAAAAAACAAAATACGAAAAACGCCTCTTCTCTTAACCCCATAGCACTGTCTGTCTACACGCTGCATGACAATTTCGTTTTATGAAGAAACTGTAACATGTTGATGCAATAATGATTTGCGAACTTGATCAATTATTGCTGCAACATACAGCGTATTACTGATATCTAGATGTGAAAGTCAGCGTTCGGGTTGTACACGTGGTTATCACTTTGAGTTTATGATATAACAACGTCTAGCAGTGTATCTCATGTCACCGGGCACCAAAGCTGGGTTGTCATTTCTATCTGCACTGCATGTAGTACACCGTTGTCCGTAACATAGGCATCGCAATACCACTGTCCCGTAGAATTTGGACGCTCGACGCTCACCCTAAGTGCGCATGCGCCGAGCCGTAGGCATGCTCTTTTGTTTTTCTCTTGTTTGAATCTTGTTTTGCAGGGCCGTAGGAAATTGTAGCCATGCTCTTGTTTTCTTTTTGTTTCGCCTTGTAACCTGACACACATAACACAGTCTTACTAACTTACTACATATTGCAAATTGTTTCAATCAAATGTTTCCATCAGTGACCGGGTTGTCCGCCATGTTTGTTTATTGCGACCGTTTCGATGGGCGAGATGCGCAGACGACTACTGCGCAATGCTGCACATGCACCCTTGCATAACAAGAGGCACATGCGCACTTAGGAGCATCCAGTTTCGGGCGAGCGTCCAAACTACGGTACACCGCCAACAAGATACTTTTTAGCAGCAACAAAGTGCTTTTTCTACAGTTAGCGTAATATGGGGAAAAGTTGACTATTCCCGAATGGATGATTGCGAAGTCAACAGTAATTCTACTTCGATTTGGAAAATAGTAATGGTAACACGATTTTCGCGACTACATTGCACTTGAAACCTGGATGAAACAGCACAACGCACGCGAACACAGTGCATACAGAGAATAGCGGACATTAACTGCACACGTTTGTCTCTATTACACCGACCTTTCGTTCAAGTCGAAGTCATGACATGGTAATTGAAACGGGAAACATCACCGGGTCTATTTAGGATGTATCGATTTACAAAAAAATAAATGCACATTCATCGGCAGAGCTTGGTGTGAGAACACAGTAAGGGCTATCTTTAATACTGTAAAATGGCAAATACGTGCCCACCTGAACGCGACATGCAATGTCTGCAAACACTTGCAAACTTGTTGTACAATGCGAGGGTTTCATGCTTGTACAGAAAACAGTCTGTAACTTATCTGCCCCAATGTGTCTTGGCAGGGAGACAATTTTTATATGGTACACGTGTCAACATAGTAACCGATATTTACATCTTTTACTTACAATCAAAATCGGCGAATGACCCTTTGTATAGCTACATACAATAAAAATCGTTGAATAACCTTTCATATTTTCACTTCGCATGCTTTCCTGATAAACCTGCATATGCGGCTGCAACATCTGAAGTCGCAACTTTGAACTTGTCCATAACCAAAACAAAGACCAGTCAAGCAGAATTCCTTTTTTTCACTTTGACAACACAGTCACTCGATCTATGCACTTGTAAAATTGCAGAAAAAAATGTAGGAATAATTAAAACCGCATGCAACATACTGCCTTAGTAGGTAGAATTCGTTTGCGTAGAGGCAGAAGTGGAATATAGGTGCACATGTGATGCTGCCATCATGTGCCTGTAGGTGGCACTCATCATCATAAACGCACAGCTTGTCGTGGCAAATGTACCACGTGAGTTCATCTGATGCATGGTGGGCGAGAAAACTAACGAAAAGCCATGGACAGCTAACTGTGTTTGTGCAATAACATTGCGATTTCATCGGCGAAAATGTTTATCCAGATATAATTCGGTTATGCACCAACAAAACTATTCTTTGCCATAACAAGAACAACGAAGTTGTTGGCAAAATAAAGAGATCACACAGAGCAAGACTATAATTTATATCTGCACGTTCTAATTATACATGTCTATATACACAACACATTAAAGAGGTTGCCTCAACTTTATAAAAATAATCTATCGCATATTCACAGCAATGGCAGGACCAAATTCGTTTGCAAACACATTGAAAAAACATTTTGCTGTTGTTTTAGATGAGGTTGGTAGTAGTAACAATTTACTACATATTATAGAGACCAACAGACAAACAGTTCAAAACAAGGGAACTGCTACTATCACTCGGCTTGCACTACAGATTAATATACTATAGATTAAAGCGTTAGTAAAGATAAATTGATTGCATTTGCCATGAGCCTAAATAGCAAATTAAAGGAAGGAGTATTGTTTCTGAAAATAATCACTTTACCTAAAGCTGCAACAAAAATTCAGAAATAACAATGCTTCATGAATTTTTATATCGGGTAAACAAAATATCTGATTCTTAGGGCGCCACAGGGACGTCCTAGCACTGGGCTACACTAAGCACTGACCCTGTTTCCTGTAAATTACACCTCACAGCAATGCAAAATGTGCAATAGAATTTGGTCAAAACAACGTGTCATTGCACTAGTGCAATCTTGTTGGTTACAGTCAAACAGTTTGCTATTTAATATCTGGCACTCTATCAGGTTGGCCACTAGCCTATACATATTTCTACATTTAAAATTATGCCAGCTGCCACACAATAGCGACTAGGAGCTATGCAACTTATTCTGCAGACTGTGCTGCCAACACAGTCTCGGGTACACAGGATAAAGCATGCGACTTTCCCACCCACCATAACAAACCTCGCAAAGTGTGTCCATGCCACATTTCTGAACCATTTGTCGTGCGCAAAAGAACCTCTACACGCCGCTTTATGGCTACGAACGTACGACCAGCTTCAGAGACGGCCGTATCTCATTGTGATGTCAGTGGCATGCATGCTTTGCGAGGGTGATACATCACATGCGCATCCGCGCCAGTCACGAAGCCTCAGCCACCGCACTGATCACCTGAGTCACAGCCCGTGTAGTCAGTCGTACTTGATTGACGTCGGTGAACTCTTGAACAGGTGGCGGTGCAAGGCACTCCTAACACAGGTAGGCTATCATCGGGTCCGATGTGTTCAATGTTACTTTATTACGGAGGGCACAATCTATCACGCCACCTTCATCAACCGACGTCGCTGGAATTCCGTTACAATGTCAATAATGCGGGGCCACTGCTGCCATATCAATGCCATCACAAACACCAATATTGCTGTCGTCAGTATGCGAATCCTGTAGAAAGAGAAAAAGATATTACATTAATTTACATCCAGGTGCTTTAAAAATACGAATAAGCTATCAATTTTATTAGTGGGGTACTGGCTTAGTTTACTTTGTGATGGCTGTACGGCTTAACATGTAAATATCTAGACACCCAATTGTCAAATAATTCATCTTATGTATGTATGAATACAGCACTATCATGTAATGTAATGCCACTAGGATTAATACTTGTGTTATTGTACACACAATAAGTACATAGACTACTGATGCTACATGCTTTGTTTGTCTGTTACGTAGTAGGATTTCCCCAAATGCGCAAGACTTGCACATGAATATATCCGATTGCACACGAATATAATAAGATAGCTCCCACACAATAAAGATGTGTATTGAATTGCTGAATCAGATACCTATTACGTTCAGTTTGGACATCACCCGCACAGCATAGATAAAACACGAACGCACTCGCCACTTGAACCTCTGTAGAGTAACAACTACCTGTACTACACATTAAATTACCAGAGCCAATGGTCACCTACCTGGTTCTGAGCAGAGGGGTCAGTACGTTTGCTACGGTTGAGATGAGAACTAGAATGACTTGTAATACGGCGAGAAGGACGTTGATGAGTTTAAAGATAAGGGTGCGAGCCTGCGAACTTTCAAAGCCCTCCAAAGTCACTAGTTGCTGGTGCTGCTGCTGCAACTCTATCTTGCCAATCTGTAAACACAAGCATAAGCAACACAGGTAACTGCCAATGTATGATAAGTAAGCGCCTACACCACAGAATCACGTTAAACATAAAGCCAAGAGCGTATCTGGCATGCTCTTACTTAATTATTTATTATTTGTAGTATCATACTTAATATGCTATTGATAAAGCTACTGTTGTGCAAAATCAGTTTGGATTTGAAAACAAGGCCCAGACATTAACACATGCCTAAGGCATTGAATAGAAGAACATTTTATAGACAAACACTTCTGATACAAGGATGACCCTAAAGTTAATATGGTAACGGAGAAGCAAACAAGTCAATTGCACGCTAATTTTCAGCTAGTGGGAATATTAATGTAAAGTTGTCATCAGCCATAACTCAAAATCTAACAGTTTTTTTTGCCACAACTATTGCACCAATTTGGCAACCCAACTACTCCTAGTATTGGATAGGTTGTGTAAAACCCATAAATTTACCCTGGTCTGGCAGTTCTCTATTCCTTCCTGCATGTCTCGCGCCCTCTCCTCCATTTGATATTCCATCTTCTCTTCCATAGACGTGACCTCCTGCTTCAGGTTGAGAATCTCATTCTGGTGCAGCTCTGTCAGGTCATTCATCTGCCACTCAAGTCTCTGTAACACGTTAAACGCACACATACACATAGATTGAGTGTTTGTAACATATAAATATGCAAAGATTGTCTCTATAACACATTACACATACACATACACATAGACATAGTGTCTATAACACATAAGCAGATACAAATTTAGTTTCTGTAACGTATTAAACACACACATAAATATAGTGTTTGTAACATGCAAACGAACATAGATATAAGTTCTATAATTGATAAACACAGAAGTCTATGTGTCTGTAACACATGAGCAAATAAGTTTAATGTTTGTTATACAATAATATTATATATATATATATATATATATATAATATATATATATATAATAAATAGATAGATGATTTCACAAAAATACAGTATTCACTTACATCACATCTCTCTCTTTCATCCTGTAAGGCCTGACTGACAAGAGTCATTTGCTCAGAATTCTGGTTCTGTAAATAGGCAGCATTGGTAATCAGTGCAGCTGTGTCGTCTGAATTACTCAGTGAGCATCGACCAAAGAGAGGGAGAGGGCTTCATTTCAGTTTGTGCTATACATACCTCTTCCATATCTCTATATTTATGGGAGATAACAGATATGGATATGGTAGCAATATTTCATAGCTGACCATTTGACATGTACGTACACATCTTATAATTCTACTGTGCATAAATTCCATATTATCATACAAAGTTCTCACCAAGTATGCATATTTTCACTCTGACATTATAAATCACATCTTCACTAATGGAAAACCTCTATGTATAGAAAAAATAGTAAATTCTTAATCACAGATAAACCTTATTGTCTTTGTGTCCTGATTAACCTGTATTATACTCCATCCACAAAGGTTTGATTAATATGAGTATATTCTATTTGACAGACCATAGAAATAGTATTGAGTGAGTGCAAAACGGTTGGTTAACATTAAATTTCGATGCTCTGTATCGAATGAACCCAAAATCATGAATCATGGAAAATGTCACTGTGACTTTATGGCTAATATGGTTTAGGCACTACTTTTCAAAGAGGAAAAATTTGAATACTGATGCAGATATAATGGATTTTGTGTGTGTGCATAATATCTCAATGTAACAACATGATTATTGGTCTTGTACATCTTAAAATTGTACATTTATCAATTAAATTAATTCCCGACGAGGGTGCGTTTGTTTACCTTAAGGTGTTCACATGCATCCTGCAGGTCAGTCATCTTTTGTTTCTGCACTTCAAAGTCATGCATTATAGTCTCCAGCAGCGCCATTGGCAGTTCGGGTGAGCCTGGCTGGGCTTGTAGTGGCAGTACGTTCAGCTGGGACTTGTTTGGGCTGCACGTCAGGCCGTTGTTGATGCCAGAGCTCTTCGAAGCTATGCTGCTGCACTCATCCTCCGACTGAAACCTGTTAACGCTGAAAGACGAACAATCTCAAGTGAGTGTGGATGGTTGCCGCAATTGCGGTAAGTAACGTTCTCATGTGGGAAATAGCTGATATTTTTAATTAATCTGGCTACACAATTCCAATAATCCCAGAATAATATCTAGTCCTAATTTATAACTGTGACCTGTTGAATTACAGTTATTGTTAATGAAATAAAATATTATATATTTATTAATCCAGGAACAGCAGCTCTAACAATTGCACTTATACAGGCTAAATGCGATATAATTAAAGTTGTTATATATCATCAGGAGTGAATGATTATAATAATAGATAATAATCGTTACATAAGGTGTGAAGTATGTGCATTTTCTCAATGAAAATGGTGATATTTAAACTATTATTACTTGTTAATGGCGTCAACAAATAATAATTACGATTATAGGTGCGCAAATAAAAAACAATTACTGTGAAACACATTATAAGTAAACAAAAAATTCAAATGCTATAATGAATAAAAAATGCTGCTGACAATGGGGGCCAGTTCATAATTATCAACATTAACATACGTGTACAAACTGCATACAGTGTTTGTGGGGGGGGGGATTAACAAATAATGTATGCATTCAGAAAAATAATAAATATTTAATCATACTATTTGCTATGACTGAAAAATGCATTTTGGCAAGGCCTTATCATACTGGTACCATAGAGATGAGACATATGCAAATATACGAATTTGGTTATGCATTGTCTAGCATTTTACCACAAAACATTGGTGGCAAATATTAACATTAATTTGCACGTGTTACAGGGGGGAGGGGGCATGTAAAAGTGTACGGTTTGTATGCTTGCGATAATGATGATAACCCTGACCGACCCCCTAAAAGGAATATATGTACACTGATAGGTACAGGCAGCAGAAAATAGGATTGAAAGAAAATTCACATGATTGACAGCTAGTTGAGTGCTGACAAGTCAATAAGAAAAAATGCCAAATAGTTAAAGGGAAAGTTTACTCTAGGTTCTAGGGTTATTTTCAGCTAATTTAGGTTATAATTACGCTACATAAAAAGTTTCATGGTTCAATCACCATTAGAAATATTTTTTTTTAATGTTTCAAAACTAACGACTACAGTTTGATTACAACGACGGTGGCGCCACTCAAAGCGCACGATCGATAAGTTGCGCACTTTTCAGCCAAGGGCTACAGACTGAGGGGGTTTCTTATTTATTAATTTAAAAGCAAAAGGATTGTAATATCTTATAAACAACATATAGTTTCAGTTATAATATGGATAAATTTGCCCTAAAATGAATATCGTTCGGTTAAATAGCATTTAGGTATAAATATAATTGCACTTTTGTGATTAGCCCTCGGTCTGTAACGTGCAAAATAAATTGTCAAATACGCAACTTTTTCAGGGTGGCAGCACGGTCGTGGGTGTCATGGCGCCGTTCAAATTTCATAGCGTTGATGTGTAATTAATTATAACAATTAAATTAGGTATCTGGTAACAAATACGTGTGGGTATAGACGATTTGTTATACAGTAAGTACAGTTGTATGCAGTAAAATCCTAGAGGCTACTGTCCCTTTAACAAGCAAAAAACGAGTTAACTAACAAAGGATAGCAAACAGTGGTGGGTGTAGATACAATATTATATACCCTTCCAAACAATAACTGTAATAGTTTAACAATAAATCCATGCCTCCAAATACTGCTACTTCACAATTTACAATATAATTTTTTTCCCACAGTGAATGCCAGTGCCACCAGTGTCATGCATGTGCTGGTTAACAAATAAGCTACAAAATTAGATTAGTTGGTTAGCTGGTTATGTGGTAACTATTTACTTAGCTGCCCAATAGTGAAATTATGCAGTTAAATCATTGCTGCACGGTCTGCTAAATTAAAGCAACTATCAGCCTAACAGATCTTTTATTTACATTAAAACACGAATAGATAAAATATAATATCCCGGCTAATAATAATAATAATAATAATAATAATCTAACACATCCTGCGCAAATATTCTAATTGCATCGCCTATGTCCCAGGTTGGGACACGGCCAACCCAGAAGCCACCAGCTAATGCCGTGATCCACTTTGGAAATAATAATAATAATAATAATAATTACTATACTCACACATAAACCTTAACTACCAATAAATGCTACCTAGAACATTCATCCTCACACAATCATTGAATCATGGTAGCCTACTCATTGTTGTCAGATATCACATCCCAAACCACACTTTTGTATTCTTAAATGGATATCTGCCAATACCTATAATTGGGTGCCACCTTATTCAATATCCCAGCAAAAGCCATGTGTTTTCGGGGGCCAGGCGGTGGCTTGGTGGCATGGTCATGGAACTTAGAAAAACGGCATAGGTCTTCTCTGCTAAACCGCAGCAACCTAGGAATGGAGAAATGGGAGCGTGGATGCAGGGAGGAAGGGAGCGAGAGACACAGAGATAAACCGTGAGAGAGAGAGAGACAGAACGGGGACATGGAGGCGAGGAAGGGAGGGAGGGAGAGGGAGAGGGAGAAGGAGAGGGAGAAGGAGAAGGAGAGGGAGAGATAGTGAGGGAGGGAGGGAGGGAGAGAGGGAGAGAGGGAGAGGGAGAGGGAGAGAAAGAGGGAGAGGAGAGAGAGAGAGAGAGAGAGAGAGAGAGAGAGAGAGGGAGAGGGAGAGAGAGAGGGAGAGGGAGAGAGAGGCAGGGAGAGGGAGAGAGAAAGAAAGATAACAGACAGACAGAAAGACAGACAGATACAAAGAGAGAGTATGTGTGTTGAAGATAGCGAGAGCGCGAGAGCGCGAGATAGCGACAAATAGGACTAGGGGGTGGATAATTGTAGGGACAGAGACAGAACAAGATAACCAACCGACCGTATGTAACGCACAACCGACACACATGAGTAGCACATACCTAAACCACATAAACCACTCAAAAGAAGCTCCATCGTAGCTCGTAGATTCGCAAAATCGCTAAACCAATGGGTGGTTGACAGCTACTTCCCATCCTATCTAATTCGTGTTATCTAGCTGCCACGAACGCGTCTTACAAACACACGCAGTACCTGCACGCCGTATGCATGCCCCATCTCATCAGATCGATATTGCAATTGTGTGCAAGGCAACATCAATATGACAACGGTTGCAGTACATAGAACACACACACATGGCAGGTTTTCGCCAGATTTCAACGACAACGTCTGCAACGATGACATCCATTCAACAAGGACCGAACGTAGTTGAGCTATAATAAGCAGCGCACGCACTTCAACCACACATTGCTATCTAATATAATCCTCGGCAAATTACGTCTACACACGAATTAGTTATTCATGCATAATTTAACACGCAGCAGAGGCAGCTAATTCCCACAATGAATTGCACATGCTTTGTGCAGAGACACAATTCAAGGCATTAGCTGCCTGTTCCTGCCTGATAATGCTAGGTCTAGGTAGCTCACTTGTGGGGGCAGTTACACAATAAATGATAGATATGTATATATATATATATATATATATATATATATATAGACATATATTATATATACTTACACATATACAATCAATTTACATGTAATAGGTCAATATAAAGAGCTACGTCGGAAAAACCTTTTGCGATATGAAACTGCAGATGGCACCGAGTTACACACATTAAACGAGGGTAGTAAACCATGTTCTTACAGCAGCATAACTAAAGATTGCGGGTATCTCTAAAATTTCTACGAGGGGTTGTTGGTTTACTTTTGTAGTCTTCACCTTGAAAAACAAAAAAAACCTGCAACTTGAACCCGAGCCCGAAAACGGGATCGTGTATCTTCTGACCGCCCTATATCTGATAAATTATTTTTAGCATTACACGTCCTTTGTAAGTCTGTGTACCACAAATAAAAAAATTACGACCGGTAAGATAACACGCCCCAAAAATAACTACGAACTGAGAAGCATTGGATTTGAAATTAACAAGTAAAATGGGTAAATGAATGCTGTGGTGAACCCGCGGAGGAGGCATCTCCCATGTGGTACCTGTTAGTGTTAACAAAACTAACATATCCTCTACTGGCTGGCACAACTGTTTAGCAGGTTTCTACTGACATAGTAGCTTCATAATTTCGCTTCTTTCCACACAAATACCACCAACATATCATAGATTCCATTATTTAAACATAAATTAACAAAGAAATACAGAACATGAATTCATACGATCTCTTGAAATAATACTGCCATAAACAGTAAACAACAACCAAAAACAATAGGAGAAATATCAATTATCGAATCTCGATCGGATCGAATATCGTTAGGTCACAATAACTGCATGAAGACAGCTAAACGCTTGCAGATGATCCTGATATTATAATACATCTGGCACTCCAAATAGTTATTATGTTATTCTTGCTATACATACTATATGAATAAACGTACATGCAAAATTACACCTTGTACCAGAAAGGTGAGCGACACCTATTACATAGCCCCGAGCACCTATTATATATTCAAAATACAGCACTGAAGGGCAAACACCAATCAGGCAAGAATGGCGACACAAGCATGCGAAGTACACAGCAATATAGTTATGGAAAAGGTGAGAATCAATTAGTAATTCTGATCTAGATAGGTTAAACACCAAATAGAAATCCATCCCCGAGAATCGCCAATGTAGTTAAATTATGTTGCCATGAGACAATTCGTGGTGATCTGGACAAAAGGTTATAGAAATAGGTGCGGCGTTGGGATTAGGTGTTATTCTGGGAAGAGGAGAGATGAGATGTAACAGAATTCGAGCTTCAACTCGCTATCACCTTGCATATTTTGTGGTTTAATTATTTCATTATGGTCTGGATTTTGTTTCTTGTCACACACAAAACACGTCATGGACAGAACCATGGCTACTCAATTGTTCTTCTGCAGGCAAAATCATGATGTACTATATAGAGCATATAACATTTAAAAGTGAGCAAAGTGAGAAAAATATAAGAACACGGTATTGCAAGTAAGTAGGACACCTGGGTGCAGTGGAGTGGAGTGAGGGTGGGTTTTTTCTTGTTCAATGGTCAACACATAATTTAACGACCTCTTACTAGCAAGCTGTTAGCAGCATTAGTTAATAAACAGCTGCAAACAACAGACTAGCTCTTTGGCCATTGCATGACGAGCACTGCATTGTAAGGGGGATAGCTATGCTCACCCAGGGGGCTGGAAGATAGCCTCCAAGCGTGGGAATGTAGCGCTCCTGTGTTGCGCCCCTACTTTGGCAAGTTCTTCAGTATATGCCTTATTACCGCCCTTCCTATAGGGACAGTACACATAATAAACCTGCCATTACTTGTATGCGTGACTTACACGGGATTTGCGTAATGAGGTTAAATGTTTGTATAAATGCGCAACATTCGCGCTTGTCAACCTCAATGCTGCTGCTGCATACACTGTTAGAACACAGCTGGGACAGCAGGATGCAAACGCTCACGCATTTCAAGCATGACAGGAAAAGGCGTTGGTTCTACAAATCCAGTTGCAGTCCTCAACTATATACTATAGAAATAAATAACGACGAATTAAGGGAGATAATATAAAGACAACAAATATTAGTGGTAAAAGAATAAAGCATTTGCAGGAATACAAATTGAACTATTTATATGATGGCTATCAATCGAATGCAACAGAAAAGCACATCGTTTAAGCTAACATATTCTACTTATACTTGGACCCAAGCTAACTAGGTACGCACTTACAGCGTGATGCATTTACAATGACTGAGAAAGTGTGTCCTTGCATCAGCATGGAAAAGTTTGCATTTAGAACAAATATAAACACAACAAACACGCTGTCTGCCACAAAAATACTGTTACTGATACTCGCTTCCACAGTTACAGACCACGTTCTCTACCTTCATCATACATGTGACACACATGCACATGTCCATGCATGCACGCGCGCACACATACATTCGCACATATACACATAGACATACTTTGAGCTTACTTACCCAGAGATAATCTGCTGTGGGTCTGTTCGTGGAAACGTGGCACTTCCCTGGTTCGTAGGTCGGCTACCACTTGACGATTCATTCAGCATAGGGACCCGCCCACCGGTCCCTGCTGACTCCACTGAACCGCCACTGCTAGGCTCATCAACTGAAACAGACGGATGTAACATTCTACAAATCTTCTTCTATGAAGCGATTCTCAAGTCCGCTTAAACTACAGAACCACATGTACCAGCATACCGACATAATCCTGCATAGCTATATCACCCAACCCTGCATGCTTGCCGTGCAACATGGCTAGCTACATCCTCCAACCCTGCATGCCTGCAATGCAGCATGGCTAGCTACATCACCCAACATTGCATGCCTGCAGTGCACCATGACTAGCTACATCACCCAACCCTGCATGCCTGCAGTGCAGCATGGCTAGCTACATATCTCAGGCCTGTATGCAATAACTTACTGACTAATGAATTGATGTTGTCAGCACTTCCGAACTTGTTCTTTATCAAGTGAGCAAATTCTCGTGGCTTGGCCATCACAGTCCTGAAAGAAGTATATAAGTAAATTAAATTTCCCAATAGGTAGCCCTCTGAAACCCTCTGTACCATAGTGTCTTATTAAAGCTTTCTACCCTTTTGCATAAATTCATCTTTCAAGAGTAATTCAATTGAGTTTTCGAGTAATTGAGTTCACTTAACTATGTAGATGGAGTCAGAGACCGATTTCTCTAAAATCAGACACTTCCCACGAGCTTTTTCGATACTTCGCAATTCGATACTTTATTAATTACAATATCAAATGCTTGTTTGTTTACTCATATACTACAGTGCTGCAATGCACTCTGTAACGCCACTACTGACTCCCTCTATCCCCAAATACATACACGTGCAACATAAGGTTAAGAGCCATATACTATATATAATTTACTCACTTTTTAATAATATATAAAATTAAGACAAAACATCATTATCATCGCTATCATCACCATCATCATCGTCGTCATCATTGCCATCATTGTCATAACCAACAGTACTATCATCTTTCAACACGGCAACAATTATCATGGCTTACATCATCATTACCCTGACTTTCATCCCCTTCATCACTATCTCTACCGACTTCATTATCAACGTGTTTTAATCTCATTATATTGAAGGGCAATAGGTCAATTATAGGTCATGGTTTACTCCATGTAAACGCTGGGCTGTTAAGTATCCGACCTCAACCATACAAATTCACATCGTAGAGAATCTGTGGTGCACAAATATGCAGGACAGACAGTCCTATCGCTATTATGTATCATCAGACCCTGAGTGAGCTTAAAAACCGCGAGCCAATTATATAAGTTTTACAACATACATGTTTCTGATTATCCCTTACATATACCACCACTTCCTTCTGAATTTTATAACTCAACACATGATTAACTATTGATTTTCTGGTCAAAGGAAGTGGCTAGATACTTAATTTGAGTTTAGGTATTTATTTTAGTAATGTTGCTGGTACATAATGAACTTTAATAAATCCTGTGATAAGCATACAAAGTGGCTCTATTTCGTTTTATATTCCAAAACAACATATGACAAAAGTTTCAATAACTAAAATTGTCAAAATTATATAAAGTTTAAAAACAAGCATTTATTGCATGCTCAGCATTCAAGATGTACAAATTTGACAGCTTACATATAGCAGTAACATGCATCAATGGTCTGCAATCTACAGCCAGACAATACTACCAATGCAATAAATTATTAAATTATAAAGATGGTCATAGCGTTTTTGCTATATCATGCCACAGCAAAATGTTTCTAGTTTCTTGTGAATAAATTTACAGGAGCTAAGAGAACTTGCTTTACCTCAACTACTTGGTATAAAAAAAACATGGGCCTGGTCTAATTAAAGTGAATTGGTCACCTTAGTTTTAGTACTTGCCTATAACGTAACTTCACGTAAAAATAATAGCTATCAAATAACTATTGCAAGTGTTTCTGCTGTTAATCGTCCACAGTAAGATTATTCCCTTATCTTTTATTACCTTAGAGAAACACTAGTACCCATAATACTGCACACATCGACCCTATTGTCCAGGACAATAGGAAATCACACAGGACTTCAGTGATATCAGAAGTAGATAATAGGGGAAATTCCCTATTATCTACTTCTGGTGATATACATCCTGCTGTTGAGACGGATTATTTTATGTGACGGACCCATAGTAATTTCTTTTATTAATGACTCCTAGCTGGTATGTGACCTAATAATTCTATACGTGAGCATGTATATCCAGTGGCAACAGAGCGAGAGATGGAGAGAGAGAGGGGGAGGCACAGGGAGAGGGAGAGGGAGAGGGAGAGAGAGAGGGAGAGGGGGAGGTAGGGAGGGAGGGAGGGAGGTGAGGGAGGAAAATAGAGACGAAGATGGAGGGAGAGGGAGTGGGAGAGGGAAAGTGAGAGGGGGGAGCAAGCAGTAAATGTGTCATGCTGGAGATCAGAGTAGAATGTACTTTTGATTTCACTCACCCAGCAGCACTCTGGCTTACTGTATGTAGCCCTGACAAGCCACCTCAAATGTTTCCCATCATGCTATATGCATGCAGACAGGCAAAATACATTCAGTTTTACTGGCCTCGCAGATGCAGCAATATCAACATGTATGTATTTACAATACACAGCGAGGTTCTGCCAACCAATGCAACTCAGCAGACATATTTATATTTAACGTGCTTCCATTAAGTCCCATTGTTAAATTGCTTTTTTTGAAAAAAAAAGAAGCAATTCGAAGGTTTTAACTAAAGGGCAAATGCAGTAGTCTGTGATACTCATATCATACTGTATTAGCATGGCCTGCATAATTATGTAGGACCATGGTAATCCACATTTTAATGGATGTGTAGCTACAGGCAGTGGCCACGAAATCGCGATAACATGTGATTGCAAGTCAGAAACTGAACTAATTCCCCGCGACATTACACACTGTACTGCGTTCTACAAATGGAATAATGTGACAAACTAATAAGAAGGAACTGACGTCTTGGTGTCAATCCTGCCACTTTGAGTTAAACCACACTAGTAGCATGTACACTATCCGTTTCCTCAGAGCGTGTCAGCATGTTTGATTATGTGCACAAGGAATAACAAAGACTCCAGTAAACAGTGAATTTTACAATCGTGGTTATGTTTGTTTATACACCTGTTCACGCGTTTAGGTACGCCTGTTCATGAGAATGAAAACTTGATGAAATATATCTGAATTTAGCAAAGACGGGAACTTTACACTGTGGTTCATCATCAAAAACGGAAATGGGTTACTTTAATCATTTTTTATTGAGTGTAATTGCGTGCAGTGAAGAGGTAATTTCTAGAGAATATTAAACTCGAACGTTTTACTATTGTTTAATATTCCTATATTATATATGTTGGAAGAAAATGTCATAACAAAACTCTCAGTACACAGTTATCGGGCAAAAGGATTATATATGCTGATCAATAGCAAAAAAATCGGAAAAACAAGAACAAGCTACTATTCTGCTGCTGCATTGCTACTACCTACTGCTACTGCTTCTACTACTACTACCGTTAGTGTTACTGTTACTGTTGCTCCTATCATTGTTATTGCTACCACTAGAGCACCACGACCATATATCGTAACTATGAATACCTTAGTCGAACGCAGTTAGTTTTGTGCACTATTATACAGAGGAGACTCCAAGTCAGTTACTTACGCTGGGAACCGGAATATATATACCGCGCCTAATGCCCACTGACCTCTGCCCACTCAACTCCATTATATACTGACCATCTAATACCCCACCATTCACTTTATGCAGTTTAGTTGGACAGCGGCTACATCAGTACCTACTCTGCTTGTGAACTATGCTCCGGACTCCTTATATTACCCTGATGAAAGTGCACTATATAGCCACATAACATTTAAAAACACTTACCCAGAGAATCCTGTTATTCCAGTTTTAATGTTAGCACCAACATCCCTGTAAAAACCACGTTCGTAAAAATTCAGAACGAGTTCGTCTTCACTTAATTGATATCAAAAATTGTAAAAGATATTTAAATGCTTAATTTTTTTTAAATGATGGAAACAATGACATCTATCATTCTGTGTCACCCACGACTTTGTAACTATGCTAGGTTTAACCAAAAAACAAGAGTAAGTAGAGCAAAGCTCTGAATGCAGCAGGCCCAGCAATAGCTATTGCACTATTAGTGGCAAGTTAGTGAAACAGTTATTAAAACCCCTTGTTAATAGTTCCTATAACTGTTGTTTTAGTATCATAACGCTGGAAAGCAGGCAAAGCAGCTACACTCATCAAGTTTCTTGGTCTGAAAACATTAATTAAACGGAACACAGCAATGTCCATCTTTAAGCCAAAGTAATAATACTGAAATACTAGGGATGTAAATACGATGTTGTAACTACAGCAAGAAATGTCAACACTAGCACAACATCAGTGAGCAGTGGATAAACAATTGAGTGTGCGATGCAATTAGACGCTATTTGCTGAGTATGCAATAATATCACATTTTTGTTCATCCCTGACACATTCATCACGCAATCGTTTAATCACTAATAGTCACATTCCTGCCAAATTTTGACTTGGCATTCTATAAAAAAGTGACCTATAAAAGAATCGGCGATACCTACTTGATACCCTGCCCCATGTCCTTGATGACCCCTATCGGATGTCTGTGCGTTGGCCACTCCCCAGCCTGTAGGCAGCGGATATGGCTCTTGTAGCCCTCCAGCTTCTTCTGCAAGCTCTGAATCGATTGCTGAGACTTGTGGTTTTTACTCTCGAACATCTGAAAGTGGTCAGTAATGACAAACCAAACAAACCGCAATGGTACACATATATACATACGCGCATGGGGTGTGGGTGTGCGTCCCGAGCGGGTCGTTGGTGGTCAGGGGTGGCTGAGAGCCAGCAAACATAGCACACATTCTAGCACACACTATACGACAGCATTTCTATCTCATACATTTGCTCCTGCAATTTTTTTTGCAGGACGAAGTGATGCAGCAAACATTCATAGACACTGTCAGTAGGTGAAAAGGCTATCAGTGATGAAAGTGGCAGACCATGTTTCATGTTTACCTATAACAAATATTTCGAGAGGTCTTGTTTGCAACTGTTTAAATAATTGCCTTATGAGATTAAACCGTGAATGTATGAATTAATGAAAGTGTCAATGACACTGTAGCTCACCACAAATAACGTTTTTATAATATTCAGATTTAGGCACTGCCTAAAAGCAGAGCTCTCGACGTGTAACGTGTAAGATTGAGAGGATACGCTTATTCCACGTAGCTGCTATGTACCACGTGACAATGGTGTTTCCTGCCATAACACAACTTTTGTCAAAGGTTAATGGTTGCATGGAAGTGTTTACTTCGTATGAGTTTTTCTAGGCGGTAGCACACGGTTGCCATCTGTATATCGCAATAATAATTTATAAACCAAAATGAATCACAATTTGTGACAGTAGATGGCGCTATACCCGCTTTGTAGCGATGGCGTTCGAAATAATAGGTTATGCTGGCGTTCCGACATGTTTTGTAAAACTTTACTCTAATATAGACGTTTTATCGGCAGGGTGGAGAGGAAATACCAATTTTGGCATTAAAGATATTGTCAATGAAATCTTGTAAAACGAACCAGACGAGTGTGACACCACAGACTGTTTGTTATCTGCGTTTTTTGCATAATATGCATAAACCTATCTAATTTGCATAATTTTTTTTAAATATCAAAACCCCTAGCCCTTATTCATTCACATACCAAAAATAAGGCCCAAAATCCGTTGAGCCTGAACTGATTAATGGCAATTCCCATTTTTTCCAAAAAATTGCCGTGGCTCGAAAGTACGTCGACTGGCGTGCTCCAAAATAGGACGTTCCATATGGGAGCATAGCAGTAACAACTATACCCAATTTCAAACATGTGGGTAAAACAGTTCCTGAGTTATCGTTGACCGAAGCGAAATGTTGACGGACGGACGTACGACGGACGACGACCCATGGCAATAGCTCAGCTTGACGATGTCAAGGTGAGCTAAAAATGAAACGATAATACAGAATCGAAATCAATTATACCATATATATCACAAGGATTACTGATTGGCCAATACTTGATAGATATAACTATGAAATGTCTTTGGCAAGGAGCGGTTACAGTAACGGTTAACAGTACAGTACTTTTACTGCATGTAACCCCTTTTATCATTGTTCAGAATTTCTTAATCTAATTCATCACAAATTTCATCTGAAACTGTATTTTACTGAAACACCTTGTATTTGTGTAAAACTCTTTTAGATGGGATCAAATAATATTTTAATACACGTCTGTCGCTTCAAAACGCAATACCGCATCTAGACACTAGACTACTTCTATTATTGCATTATTTTTATATAATTTCCCAAAAAATTATAATCATCTAATATATATATATATATTATGTCTGATATGAAAGCTAAACATTTTATAGCTGCCTGCCTGCGCCTGGTATGCACCACTGTCCAGAGAGAACATCCTCCTCAAGTGAGGCATTTTACTAAAGGTTCTGCCCCCCCCCCAAAAACAACAACAACAACAACAACAACAACAACAACAACAACAACCTCACACCAAGTCAGAGGCAAAAATCATTGGCAAAAATTAAAAGGAGAGCACGTCTAAGTATGTACTAATTGTACAAGAATCCATCAAGCATATTCCACCATGTCAATCCATTCAGGATGCAGTCTAGTCACTCGCTCACGAACACATACAAGCTGCCAAATTGAAATCCACACATGCAGTTGGCTCGAGGGACGAATTTGATCGTGGATCTTCTTGAAATCAACTGCCTATTAACTAGGATCAGCATCATCCAAGCTGTGTGTTGCCACGTTGGGGAGTAGAGGCAAGCAGAGCTTGACCATGCCAAACGACAAGAGGGAAATTGGCTATTTGCCCTTTGAATTACACCCTTCAATACTGAAGCCCCAGCTTTTACCTGAACTGTTATCAGTTTGCTCCCCCTAACATATATAATGAATCTGAACACCGTATGTACAACTGTTAATATTTGTGTTGCTATTGTTTGTAGACACAAGCAGAGCTAAACGTTCGTGCCATTTTACTAGCTGTATTTAACCCTGCCAGATAACATAATGAAAGTGTCAATGACACTATAGCTCACCTTGGGTGTGATAGAAGAGGGAGATGATATTTAAAATTTGGTAAGTGTTTCATTTATGACGGACCGAAATGTGATCAAATGTCCTTATTCCCTGTTACATACTAATAGAAATTTCACTGCTTTGTTTCAGGGTTAGTTTTGATGCTAAAATAAATGTTTCAGATCTGAAAGTCTGAAATCTGGGGCCGTTGTCAGAAACAAAATTAGTCTTAACATTAACTTCCACTGGTAAACTGTTGACAGAAACATCGTAATGTTACGAGAACGAAAAATCCTCGGAAATTTCCTCCTAACATTACGAGAGCCCAGACCCTCTCGTAACTTTAATATTAAAATGAAAATAACACATTTAGACTAATAATTACAATTATAGTGATATTAGATTGTATATTAATGAGTAATATGTGTGTTTTTCTTGAAAAACACGTCACAAACAATAATTATCTACCGTTCGTAAAACAAAACAAAACAAAACATTTACAAATGGCATATGGTATTTGTTCTCTTGTTTTAAATACTCTGCACAGTGACCACGACTCTCGCGTCTCGTGTTACAGTGTCACATGTGAGAATTTGTCTTGTTGTGCAGAATAAATTCAAGACCGTGTCGATTTTCATCAAATATTATTTATATGTGGTTAGCCATCATAATATGCATAAATTACTGTGATGTACAATAAATGTGTATGAATTTGAATTTTGTGATCGATTCTCATCCAATCAGCAGCATTGTGACATCAAATTATGAAGTTCTTGTTATCGTGAGTTTTCTAATAGCTGCGATGTGTTTCTCTCAATGCTCCAAAATAGGACGTTCAAATCTCTCCCATATGAGTAAAAACTGTATGCAATTTGAAACATGTGGGTCAAATGGTTCTTGAGTTATCGTTGACTGTAGGCAGACACTGAAATGCATAATGAAATTGCCAAAATCTACCTAATTTGTCTAACTTAAAAAAAATATCAAAAGCCCTGTGATATGTTTTGGGGCCAGTCCTTATTCATTCACATACCAAAAATGAGCGAAATCCGTTGAACCTGAACTGACTTATGGCCATTTCCATTTTTGTCAAAAAGTGGGCATGGCTCGAAAGTAGGTCAACTGGCGTGCTCCAAAATAGGACGTTCACATCTCTCCAATAGGAGTAACAACTGTATGCAATTTGAAACATGTGGATCAAACGGTTCTCAAGTTATCGTTGATTGTAGCCAAATGTTGACGGACAGACGGACGGACGGACGGACGTACGACGGACAACGCCCCATGGCAATAGCTCATCTTGACGATGTCAAGGTGAGCTAAAAATATAATAATATAAACAAGAATTTCAGCAGTTCACAAACCTGCTTTAGCTTGGACTTCTCCTGACCTTCTGCACTTTCTGTCAGCTTCAGATACTCATTGACAGACTCTGAAACATGGGATAAGCCATTCATTGCACCTCGGTTGCACAGTATCATGCCGTGCTACTAATGCACGCATGGTTTGTGTTGTCAGTCGTCACAATATATGATTAATGACCATGCAGTAAATTCTGTGGCGACTGACAATAATATAGAGACTCTCATAAAGACAGGCATTTCAAAACGTTACAGCATGGGGGTGATGGTAAGGTATAGCCAGGTTACAACATTTATTGAATTTTCAACATATCTATAACATTGGCATACAATACTATCCTGGCATAGAGTTACTCTTCAGGCCTGATTGGGGATTGTTGTAGCAGCTTATATGGCACGAATTACAGTAGAAGTCCAAAAATCCGGATGCCAGAAATATGGACCACCTGAGAATCTGAATATTTTGAAAACTCTCAAATTTAACTCTCTGTTTAATAAACTAAAAATAAATAGTTAATTTGTATGAAATATCTTCCACTTTCATTTGTTTACTGTATTTTTCTTTTACAATGTTTATTTTTAACATTGTTGTCATGTTTACATTTTTGTCAAGTGTTGACTTTATTTTACTTAAATTACATTTTGATAAATGAAGCATGCTGTATTTGCTACTGAATAAACTATATATAAAGTTTATATGATCATCTCTTCTTTATTCCTCCTTAAATTTGAATTTTGAAAGCACTGCCTGAGAATCCGGGAAATCCGAAAATCTGGACCGACACAATCCCCAAGCAGTCTGGATTTTTGGACTTCTACTGTACCAGCAAATGCTACTTGATTCTGACAAGTTTTGATCAGCCACCAGTGGGCAGATCTATAAATGAACATGCAGTTTTGCACTGACCAACGATTGTCGCTATGTGTGCATTTAACCTATCAACTGTTAGTTACCATCTAGTGAATTCTGTTCGCTTTTGATTTTTTCCTTGATCTTTTGTATTTTCAGATTAATCTTCTCAATCTCTAGTCGGGCCCGTACAGGGTCGACAGGGGTCTTGACTGTGTTGCTGTCGACTATGTCTGTGTCATCCATCATGACCTCGGAACCATCCGGTGTATACACACCGTGAACCGTCATGTCTGGATGCTGTCCAGACAACAAGACAACTATCAACACCAACAGTCTGCTTGATACCATAATGTGCAACACACTCAATGCAGCAAAGATACCAATTAGATTTTTACAGCAATTTCTAACTCACAGAATCATCTGAATTGCGTACTAACATGTGTTTAGCAGTACGGAATGCACATTAGAAATGTCTTTAGATGGGCGATTCTTGGACCCCACACACGCACGCACGTACGCACACACACAAATATCACACTCTATACTTTTTCAAAGCTAAATTCACATGTACTTGATGCCTAAAGGAAAAGTTCAATTTGAAAAATAACTATGGACAAATTTTTATAATGCCATCACTGGTAACACTAACAGCTGAGAAACGCCCAAGTCTCACTATCTCTACTGAATGAGAAACAATCTTAATGTTATACTCACCTGATGCAGGTAGGTTAATATAGATGAAGCCAAAACGCACAACAGCGAGACCCTTCCCCCTTACCTCAGACAGTGAGTCTTCAGCAACCAAAGCCGCCGAATCCAGGTTTTCGCCTGTGGAACTGCTCGCACTGCTTGCTGCTCTAGGTCTGATGCCGACGGCGCCACCTGGTGTGCTGTCTGACTGCCCTCGAGACAGACTTCGACTCGCTAAAAGTACAGATTAAAAAATGTGATTGTCAAGCACAAGTCACATACACAGGCATACTAATATTTTGTTGTATGAAACGAAAATAAAAAGAAGGATATCCCTGCACTAATTAAGGAGATATTCAGCCATACAATATTTTGAACTGATGTCAATAGAGATTAATCAACAGAGTAGTGTTTGAAAGAAGTGGCAACTGACTACGGTTACAATAGTTATACCATACTCTAATGGTTGAGCTTCTGGGTACTGCTAAGTTTACAGGTAATTACAGTCAGAATAGCTTAAAGCCGTATTGTCAGTGGGCTCAACACATTTGTACAAGTAGAATAGTGCAACAAGTTTAGGTAAATTGGTGATCATGAACTCACAAATGGTAAGCCAAGTTTTTTCACCATTGTACAGTTTTAGTTCTCAGACTTAAGTTAAAAAAAAATTGAAATCACTTTTAATCAAAAAAGATTGACAATCCCTTATTTTATTGTCCAGCACTAAGTATGCATAAAAAACATAACTGCTTAAGCTGAAAATAACCAGGTTGCAAATAAAGACCATAAATCTTTGCCAGACAAGTGCATTCATTCACAAGTATTGCAACACGGCTGCACATTTTTGATTGACGGCGACTATCATGTAGTACATCCCAACCCCCTCTGATCCCATCCCCCTACTACAAACTTCAGGACAGCATCAGTACTCATTCCTGCACATGAATACAATTATTTGAAAATTAAATAGAAGGTAAACACTGAAAAATTATAGCAAACCATGCGATTAATGCTCCGCAGAACACTGCACTAGCAATAAAATACACAATGTATCATTTTAGCATTCATAGATAGGTTTCTAACCATAGAACAGGTGTCGTCTAAAGCCCGGCACACACGTGGCAATTTTTATCGACAGTACTGGCTATTTTGTTGCCAGCAACAAAATCGCCGAGAAATCGCCGCACATGTGCGAGCACGTGTGCACTGCACGGCGATGGCGATTTTGATGCCAGAAACTCGTTGCTGGAATATCAAACACGTTTGATATTTGTTGCCAAGTCGCTGAACAATCGCTACGTGTGCGCTGACCAGGCGCCGGATTCAGGCAACAGTTTTTGGATTAACCAATCAAATGCATGATTTGAAGCACGTGATCAAATATGGCAGCGCCCACGTTCGTTTTCCACATGCTAAACGTTCGTTTGGTGCAATGGATTTCCGCATCACTGTGTTCTTCTTGCTTATCCTTGCCCCTACCAGTGTCAGAATTGCATTGAAATGATATTTTTTCATTCTAAAATAACGCTGGTACGTCACTGAATCTTCAAGCTCCAGTTCTCTTACTAAATTATTAAAAACACCACGCGAATCACGTTGCAGCACCCACGTACGTGCCCATGTACGTCTCTCTCTCGCTGCTGTCTGTCGACGACGCTGACGCATAATTATTAAATATATTCCAATAACTTGAAGAACGGCTATCGTGGTGTCAATGGGCGCTTCCATTTTGAACAGGTCACGTACAGTTCATACAGTGGTATGTTGCTGACAGATGGTTGCATTGTCGCCGGGTCCCGCACACGTGGCGATTTTTATCAACAGTATTGTCGATAAAAATCGCCAGTACTGTCGATAAAAATCGCCACGTGTGCGCCCGGCTCAAGGCTAGGTTAATTCTTCGATTGGTCACCAGCCTTTTTTTGACACCCAGAAAATGAAATCATGTTTCCATCTGAATTATGTGAAGAAAGCTGACCATAGGATGTAAAAGTGCACACCGACAACATAAATATGCAGATGCAATATAATGACCTGACTGGCAATGGTTTCAGACTGCTACACTAACGGGGTTCCAGATCACTACGTCAAGTGACCCCAAAACGGCTATTTACTGCAACATCACAGAAGACTCCATGTGTTTACCTCAACTTTGCTTACAAAATCTCAAAACTAACCTGGAAAATGTTACACTGAGCTTACAAATATGTCGATTTTGACTGGTAGCAGTAGTGAAGCTACAGAGATCAGACTTCACAGTTACCTGACGAAGACAGCTGCGCAGAATCAGCAGCCACTGTGGTGCCACTGCCAGTGCTGCGGCGATGCCCTACTGGACTCTTCTTTCGTTTAAACAACTCCGCTTTCTTCCTGCAACAGCAATACAACAGCACCGATGAGCAACACCTACCTAAGTAACAGCTCGGCAGATAAACTGCATAGATGGAAATGCATAGTTTGCCAAGCCCACCATTAAGCTACATTATAACTACTATACCACCTTGATGAAGCCATCTTCAATTATGGGTAAGTTTTTATCTTGGATGGCAGGGGTCATATTAACAGAATATATAATTTGCTCTGCTGTGTTATTCCTCTAGGCTTGTTTCGTTAGTTTATAGCTACTCAAAACAATAGTAACACTACAGCACAAAAGCCCTGTTTTACACATGAGGATGCACACATTCTAAACGTAAATACAATAACATTCTATTCGGTGCATTTCTGTTGTACATTGTTCCTTGAGTATGCTGGACATCTAGTGAATATCCATGCCTTTGACCAATGGCAATGCCTCTTTACTTATGTCGTGCAACTGGCTATCTGAGGTTTTCGCAGATCTGTGGGTAAATGAACATGTCCAGAAGGCGAGTTGGAGCTAGTAAATGTTGGAACCAGTCAACTACCAGTTTGTTGCCTTCTTGGCTACGATATCCACATTATGTATGCTGGTTGTTAGGGGAAACATCAAGAAACATTTAAGTTTGCTGCAAAATAATCAAGAAAACTCACATACTTAGAATGCAGAACCATGGTCTAGTTAACCGTTAAAGGGATACTAGACTCTAGGATTTTACTGCATACAACTGTATCGTCTATACCCACACGTATTTGTTACCAGATACCTAATTTAATTGAACATTATAATTAATTATACATCAACGCTACGAAATTTGAACGGCGCCATTGACACGTACCCGCGACCGTGCTGCCACCCTGAAAAAGTTGCGCATTTGCCAATTTATTTTGCACGTTACAGACCGAGGGCTAATCACAAAGATGCAATTATATTTATACCTAAATGCTATTTAACCGAACGATGTTCATTTTAGGACAAATTTATCCATAATATAACTGAAACTATATGTCGTTTATAAGATATTACTATCCTTTTGCTTTTAAATTAATAAATAAGAAAAAACCCTCGCTCTGTAGCCCTTGGCTGAAAAGTCGTTTTGCGCAACTTATTAGATTGTGCGCTTTGAGTGGCGCCACTGTCGTTGTAATCAAACTGTAGTCGTTAGTTTTAAAACATTTTTTAATAATATTTCTAATAGTGATTGAACCATGACTTTTTATGTAGCGTAATTTTAACCTAAATTAACTGAAAATAACCCTACAACCTAGAGTAAACGATCCCTTTAACTTGCATCTCTTTTAAGAACTACCTAGCTAACACGAGGATGCAGATGATCCCCGTACTGATAAAAGCTACATCCAGTCACCTACCCACAACTAAGCATGTACGCCTGGCTTGATAGTTATTATTCATGATTCTACCTGCTTCAAGCTGGTTGGCAAGAAACACCGTGCGCACAACATGCAGAGATCTGATACCATGTGTTTCAACAGTTATTAAACTGATGGATGACCTGCAGCTAGATTAATGAAAGCCATCACCCAAGGGGAAACACTCCTACTACTTGAGCCAGGCTTTCATCTTGCTACGAGGTTCTCTCGTGGCTTCTTAAATGCTACCATTGCGTGAGATCATGTATAATTAATAAAATAATCATCATCATCACAAGAAAAATTTGCCCGCAGTATTGAGCAGGCTAACAGCTCTAAATTATGAAATCAGATCTATAATGACTGCAATGCTGACACAACTTACAATAAGAGTACAATTATTCAGTAGAATCATAGATTCATACACTCTCAACTCAAGTCTCCTATATCTCTTGGTTACTGAGGATTTCACTAATCTGATTACATCGAGTTGTGCAAAAATGCAATCAGCAGTAAAGTTAAGAACGTGAAAACGAGGCGTTCCCTATTTCATTACCATAATTTTATTATTAGCCTGCACTTATTGAAACAAAATAAATGTATGCTGCTAAGCAATACCTATAATTTAAAAAATATATTACAAATATGTGGAGCATTACTCGACGAGTGTTTATATGCTCATTTCCTGGGGTATTGATTTTGCCCGTTTCTTCAATTTTTAATTACTTTATTACATGAGTTTTTTTTATATGTTTGATCACTCCAAATCAGGGGTTGAAATACTCACCAACCACGTGGACTGTGAAGGCGAGTTTCAGCAAATAGAAACAGGGCATAGAATAGGGCAAATTATAGCAGTCTGAGAGTTGCACATTTTTGTGTAGTGACTAGTCACTAGTAAGTACATAATCTTCACAGTGACACAAAAGGTCGTAAAATGCTCTCATGATAGAATACATGTCCGCCGTACATGGCTCTTGGGGCATGGCTGTCATTTATGTCTGCTGAGTCTGCGCTCACACTGTCTCCTCTGCGATGCAGTTAAAGCAAACATAGCTAGCAATCGATAACGCTACCAGCTAGCTATCAAGTCCTCCCACACATCGGGGACCAACCCAAACGCAATCTGTATAAGCTAGCATAAATGCAATCAAGTGTATTAGTTAGTACTCATCAGCCCACGACCACCGCAGAAGATATATATATATATATGAACACCATGCAGTTACGGAACTTATACAGGCTAAAGCCAATATTTGTCAATCAATAAGCGTCTAGAGACTCTAGACCATGCAGTATATGTATATGTATCAAGAGTAGATAATAGAGACTCTATTATCTACTCTTGATATGTATATATATGCGTGCATGGTGCGGGTACGCGCGCGCACGCATGGAAACACACACGCACGCACGCACACATACACGCGCGCACATGTACGCACGCACGCACGCACAGACACATACATATATGATATCAAGATGATATACATATATATAGGTTGTTTATTATACGGATAATTTACGTTTCCATACACATGGTCACACAAAGATTTTCATATTTCAAATATGTGTTTTCCCACCTAGCTTCAATGAAATAAACGTTAGGATAGCTAGGCAGACAAGATAGTACCGGGTAAGTAAAGCGTGTACTCTGAGAGAAAAAAACAAAGAGGCGGTATTAAAGCGGTGTATTGAAACACCTGGGGTTTTGATGGTGGGGTACATTTTTCCATTTTTTGGGGGGAGAAAGTATATAAAAACCACAGACATAAAGAGTGGCAAATTCTAAGGGTTGGTTAGGAAACACGCACAGTTTTAGCATAGCATTATCAATTACCCAGTTCACTTTATTTGTTGATGAAATTAGTTACTGAGGAATTAAATTTAAATAATACGTTTGTACTAGTGCACAATCAAATGTATTTGTTGTGAAAATGCTACTAACAAATGCAAGTTATAGCAACATTGCCAATATGTTATTTATCACAACGTTTCAACACTTACGTATGCGTGTACCTCAAATTGCTACTTTCATTTTAAATGCCCCCTCCCACTTGTGCCTCACGTACATCATACTTTGGAATTTCTCCATTTATGTTTCACCATCACCCGATATATTTCATCTCAAGTATTTTACGTAACCAGCACTAGCTGCCACTCAATTATCTACACGTGGAGAGACACGAGTACAGCACAACTAACAGACAACCATTTCACTGCTCATTCACAAAGCCTACTATCACAGCGTGAGTTAGACCGTGTACGTGGCCATGTCCGTGTGCTGTGTATGCGAGTAGCGCAGCAGTAGAACTTTAGAACCGCACTTGCGAGCTTCCTTGCGAGCTTCTACGTACGCGCCAACAAACCTCCACGCTTAGCACTCAATACTGGCAGCGTTCCAGCGTTGCAGCATCAAAGGGAGCGTGCAACTACTGCTATAATACGTTGTAAAGGAGAATTAAACTCTATTGAACGCGAATACAGCAGATACCCTGAATCCATGTTTAGACTGGAACCAAGAGATTACGACCGTAGTTAGTAAGAGGCGTTTGGTTTTGATAGTTCGACATTCTAATTGCCACACACGCCAGCCTTTACGATTGACAAGCGATCAGGTTGGAAAAACACGAGAGAAGAATAACGTTATATACCTAATGAAATTAAAAGGAAAATTTATTGTGATATGCACAAGGCTAGCAAGGGCGCAGTCACCGAACATACAGTGCTGCTACTCATAGTTGCCGACCGTAACTAACGTGATGGTGAAGACCTATATAGTGATGGCCCGCAAACTAGGTGAAAATTCATATAGATAATTATTATTACGTGTTACCCTAATCCACTGTCGCCAACAACGCTGCGCAATTGTACATTACATCGTGCACCGTGGCCTCAGACATCTCACCATGAAGGCAAGAAATATGACTAAAATCACGTACAACAACGCTACCATTCACGTAATTAATGTCTGGGTTTGCAAATCCCTATAGTAAAATGTGTGTTTGATAGCAGAAGCTGTATCGATATGCACAAACATCGAATATCCAATCTGTTATTGTACAGAGAAGATAGTGACGATATTATTAATGACATAGAGTAAAACTGAAAAATCACGTTCAGCAAAATTAGTAACGTAATTAAGTTAATTTGATCGATTGCTTTGAATTTCTAAATCTGACAAACATTTTTAAGTGTAAAAACAGATTTCACTACCTAAAACATGCATTCTGCGACACATGTACATCATGCTACGCATAAGGTTACTTTCCAGCAATTTCTTGCGCCAGTTGTATGAAAGTTTACGGTGTTCTCTGCTTATACGAGTCTAGCCAGTAGTATAACGTCCATATATGCCATTCCAGAATTCCCAATACGACTGATAATTACATTTCGGCAGAGACCCACTACATGTGATTATATAGTAAAGCACTTTCAATTGTGGGCTGCAACTCACACGGCCAACACCGTGTACCGATAAGATAAAATCAGGAGTTAATAAAGACAAATTTGTCTTTATTAACTCCTGATAAAATCTAAGATGCTATACTCCCGAGTTCACACCGTTATGTTACTTCCATGTAGCTGGCAGTTACGTGCCTGGTATTAGGTGCCTGGTATTAGGTGCCTGGTATTAAGGGTGCGAGGAGGATACGGGTAGCTCACGATATGATCCGTAATACACGATACAGCCTTACCGATACGATACGCATCACGATACCTTCAAGAGCAACTACCCTGCACATTATCCACTTAACCGGGACTCTACCAATCATGCGAATGCTTAAAAATCAGTAACGTCGAGCGCTGAGAAAACAACTGCCATGGAATTGCGAATTGTGTTGTTTCTTTTGTTTGGATGAAAATACGCTAGTAAATAATATGGATTTTAATTATCAGAGTATCGACACGTGTATCGTGAATGGTCAAACATAAATATACGTGTATCGTCAAGGTTTGATTGCAATACATCGATACATCGATTAATCGATCACACCTACCTGGTAGTTAAATAAACTGGGCCATAACAAGCTCCACAACAAACTAACAAAAAAGTGTGCCAAAAAGCAGTTACTAGTAAGTTAGTAACATAGTTTCTCAACAAATACAATGTTCTCTGAATTTAAAACGCACTTATACGTTGGATGTCAAAGCACGACCAAAACATACAAACTGCTAATATAAATTCCCGAAGAGGAGGCATGAAAACGCTGCAGATACAAGTTATTGTTAGAAGAAAGAATGTTGAAGACTGCTAATGACAAAAGAAGTGACTTTCTCAAGGCTACCATGATCTAATACTGTCATATTACACTGACTTCCAATAAATTGCATATAGATCTATCAGATTATCACAATAAGACATGACAACTTGGGAGAACAAATTTTGATATATGCCGATATATTCCATGTAAGATCAATGGCGACACATTCAGACTGTGCAAATCGTGTCCGACATTTCATCAGTAAGCTCATCTAATTAGTATATGCCATGTTTATCCCAGCATTTTTCTAAAACATTAGCTGTGAGAAGGCATTCGCTGCACATGTACAGCTGCGTGCTCATGACATCATTAGTCGATGATGTATTCATTAAAATTGTTATCAAATATGCTGAGAATGTTGATGAAATGCCAGTTAGGCGACCACGGGCACTAGAGCTCTGTTACTTGTTAGTGTTACACGACCGAAGCGAACAAGAGAGCCTTATTTTCCACCAACACTGCACCACAGCCTGCAACTTCCACAAGCCAACTTTTAAGCCTACTTCATTTTGGACTAGATGATATCTCGACTTCATTTTGGATGGACCTTTTTGGGTGGACTCACGCGCCTATAAACTAAAATCACGTTGATGTTTATACCACTATCATTACTAGGGGATGACCAGAAGGCTGCTCGTAGTATTCTACTACAATCACCCGGGGCAAGTGAAATGACGCTCACTTGCTATATATTAGCAAGCAGGCGCACAAATCCATTTTGAAATGTGGGGAGGGACACCAGTAGCGAGCACGCGAGGGGGGGGGAGGTCTGGGGGGCCCTCCCCCATACATTTTTTGAAATTAGACCCCCTCAGATGCGTTTTCTGCGCGAGCAGGGGGGGGGGTCCAGGGGGTCCCCTGTACACGCCCCTGCACACACACGCACGCACGCACGCACGCACGCACGCACGCACGCACGCACGCACGCACGCACGCACGCACGCACGCACGCACACACACACACACACACACACACACACACACACACACACACACAGTGACACGCATTTGGTTTGTGATAAGATTACGAAATAGGTGTCCACATGCAGTCATAAAAATAAAATCAAGAAAACAAAAAGCAGAAAACCAATCATTTGGTGTTGAGGCTGATCACAAAAATTGGTTCGTTATTATTGTTGGTCCAGTCATATCATATATGCCTGTATATATATCATCAATTTGCAATGAAAATTACATTATTAACACTGATGCTCAGTTACTCAGTGTCCTCTTTGCGTGAATATAGCTCGTGTTCCCAACTTAATCCTTGAATCAGTGTCTATAATGTGAGTGATATCTCCTAAACTTTCATAAACATACTTTCTCCTGATGATTTCTGCATAAGAATTATTTAATATAAGAAAATCAAACGTGTTAAAAAAGAAACGGTACTAAATTTATCAAGACACATTTTTCTCAAGTTGTGCATGATCATTATTATGCTCTCAAATGCACTTGAATGAAATGAAAGCTGGCAAAAAAAAGGGGAAAAAAGGGAAAGAAGCCAATCGTTGACGCACTATCACACAATAAAAAGGTTCCCCCTGTCCCCCCTGGATTTGCGCCCCTGTTAGCAAAAGTATAGATAATAGCACCATTATTATCTAATCTTGATGTTAGGTAATATCTACTACCTCCGGTTGATTGATTGCAATCGAATTTTAACATAATCCCGCCCGAGTGAATATGTACAAGCATGTAATTTACATATAATATTACATAATAAAAACGTTCATGAGCCTTCTGTTTATTAAACCTTAAAATGGCGTTTTTAGGGGGTTTCTAGTCGCATCCACTTAGGGCGAGTAAATATGCCCGTACACTTGACCTGCAAGTAAAAAAACGAACGTTGATCCCTGTCACGTGAGCCAAAAATTGCGTGATCGATCATAAACAAATTACAGTCACTAGCATGTATTACTTACATAGATCTAGAGACATGCCCTGATTTTCAGCGAGGGAGAGTGGCTGGCTGCGTGGCACAGCGAGTGAATATTTCTAGACAGCAAATATGTTCCACATATTAAACCCAAGGAAATTGAAAACAGATGAGAGCTCTTCTTGGTCTTCAGCATCCAATAAACTCAGGAGTACATGAATATAAAAAATTCTCTATTCATGTACTTCTTATAGAATTTTACAGCATTAAAATGTATCAGTGTCTAGGCGAGAGAGAGAGGGGGGAGGGTGAGAGATGGGGGAGGGGGAAACATGCAGTAATAAAGCCTAGCGCACACACCCGAGCAAAACACCCTGAACGTGGTGGAGCAAAACGTGTTTCGCTCCATGTTCGTGGCTGTGTGCGGATTCCCGAAACAAAAAACATTGCTCAGCTGAACGTGTTTCGCTGAACAAGCAATGTATGATTCGCGGAACGTGTTTTCGCCTGAGCGTACGTTTTGCTCGGGTGTGTGCGTCAATCGTTCTGCTACACAGAGAAACGCCACAGACGGTCTCCAATCAATATCCTTAAAAATATCACATGACACACAAAATTGGATGTCCATTGGATGGCTATTTTTGATGTCATGTGATAGCGGCGCTGTACGCAGTGTTTCTGTATGTTTTGCTCAGCTGTGTGCTATGGCGGGTGGCGTGTGTGCGCTTGCTCGCCGAGCAGAACGCGAAACGCTGGAAAACAAAATTTCCCGTTTTGATCGAGTGTGTGCGCTAGGCCTAGGGGAGAGGCCTAATGGAGAGGCCTAATGTCTTAAGGGAGAGGCCTAATGTCCATTTTATGTATAAAAAATTCACTTTTCATGCTTTATATCTCAAACCATACAGTCACGCAGCAGTTCATGAGCAGCTAGAACTGCTCCTTTGCAAACAAGAATACTTACAGTTACATTGTATTATATTATAAAATTAAAATGCAATTATATATATTAGTGTTTTCACGCAATTACCAAAGTAAATTTCGATAACTCACTTGTACTAATAACTGCAACACATAGACCTGCAGTGATGCCACATTTGCAGCACTGACCAATATCCGCGCTGACCAATACCTACAGTGAACTACACCTGTAGTGATGCCACCTACTCTTTCTGTGACTTGATCGTTTCTGCAGTGGTGTACCATAGCAATGCCGTCAAGAACGAAATTTCTTGCCACGATTAATTGCTGATCAGCACTGAGCAGACAGCTCTGAAGCTGAAGCTGCAATGTAGAGAAGCGTATACGAACCGCTGCTTCCTGCAACCTACACGCACGATAGTGATGATGCTTCTAGCGTACATGCAGTATCAGATAGAAGAGCCACGGTAAATGCACCATAAAGTTAGATAAATATTGTAACGAGATAATGAAGACTACTCGCTGCATGGGCTTCAGGTGCATTACATAGCAATGATACCATGCATAACTAACCGACATGTGAGTAGTCATACAGTTACCATGCCCAAATATCACATGTTCGCAATACGTTCTGTGTGGCTGCATGTTCCCATCAGCAGCCAATCCCATTTTACACCAGCAGAAAGACCCACCGTGCGTGTACGCATGCAATGTTTGAAGAGCTGAGTGGGTTGTATGCTCACCTACAATACGTAGGATTGATTTTCTCTTCGACCAGCTATAATCCCACGTCAGCTGTGCAACTCTACCTGAAATCTTCACCTGAGTACCTCACCTGTGTACTTCACCTGAATACAAACTATCACATGTGTCTGCTGATAGACCCTGCAGGGTATGTGAGATGTTCTGCCTATAGTGTGATATACACCCTCCAAATGCCACACGTTCCCTTTTCTCCTGTGGCACTACTGGATACGGAATCATCTTGCAGACCCAACTACTCCCACAACGTGCATGAGTGAGCGTGCGCATACGTCCCCCTTTCTCGCATTCTTTCACGCTCTCTCTCTCTCTCTCTCTCTCTATCTATCTATCTCCCTCCCTCTATCTATCTATCTATCTCTCTGTCTCTCTCTCTGCCTCTCCCCATATCTCTCTTCTTTCTTTCTCCCAATCCTCTCTCTGATTCTCGCTAGCTCATGGAATGTTTTGTATCGCTATACATATACATATATATATATTTCATCCAAAAACCAAATATTCCTAAGCATTCAATTATTAGCTTGCCTTCTGATTATTCTCTCATACACCAAGCCAAGTGATTGTAAAATGACAACTATCTAACAACACCATGTAATTATACTAATTGCCACCCCATTTTCTCCTCACGAATGCAGGTGATAGCTGTAGGATGACTACTGGTTAATTAATTGCACTGCAAACCTGATGCAGTGATGACATTTGGCGATAAACGTCTAAAAAATTAATCGAGGAAAAGGCTCGCGCCTACAACACGCGCAACCGTCATCTGTGCGCAGAATCCCGAATGAACAATGCAGGGATGCGAGCAAAACCCCCTACACGTGTAACGACCCCCACGATTTTCAGTAATGCCTGCAGATTCACGCCATCGGTACAGCAGTACACGGTGCGACACGGTCTCAGATCACATTCCTTCTCACTGCTTCTGCTCGCCAAACGGTACGCTGCGGGAAAATCGAACGTGCACGAACTGCATTAGGCCATTGTTGAGAAGGAGCACTGCAAACACTCACTGTATACACTTGTCACAGTCATCTTCGATAAATCCATGAAGACGTCGCAGGGGAAAAATCCGCTAGTAACTCGAAATTACTGCATCCGACACAACTTGCGGGGGTTGCGCCTTCCTCGGACGAAGTAGTATCGCCAGTTTGACTTTCACCGTACGATGCCCGTACTATGCGTTGGCAAACATAGAACAGCAACCTACTCACACCCACGTTACGAACACAACAGCACAGAAACATGTGTCACCGGCTGGCTGGCACGCAGTATGATGACTCAGGCGCCGTCACCCACTGCATGTATCGCCGCTGCTCAGCGCAGAGTTCACGTTCTGGGGACGTTATGGAAGCAGGCAAGCATGCACGCAGGCATGTAAGCAGGAAGACAGACAGACAGACATACAGACAGACAGACAGGAAGGCATGCATGCAGGCATGCAGGCATGCAGGCACTGATAAGCAGGGTAGGCAGACAGATTTTTAGATAGGCTGAAAGACAGACAGACACACGCACGCACGCACGCACGCACGCACGCACGCACGCACGCACAGACAGAGAAACAGACAGACAGACCTACGGGTGAAGAGCCAGTTATGTGGAGACTGGAGAGGCGGCAGGCAGACAGACAGACATGCAGACAGGCAGGCAGGCAGGCAGGCAGGCAGGCAGACAGGCAGGCAGGCCAGCAGGCAGGCAGGCAGACAGGCTGGCAGGCAGGCCGGCAGGCCGGCAGGCAGGCAGACAGACAGACAGACACACAGACAGAGAGGCAGTCAGACAGACAGACACATACAAACGGGCAGCCTCGTGCCAGCGGGGTCATCAGCCCGCGTCTCCGCGGAGGTAATATCAGCAGGCTGGGCTTCACGCCACCACCATCCACCTCATCTTTCCACGGAGAAGATGGCCAGAAAAAAACACAAATATTTGCACCAACTCTTTATACAAGTACAGTGCAATGCTCGCACCAAGTATACAGTATATGGATCCATTACTCGAGTATCGGCGGCATTCCTCAGTATATCCCAATACGTATCACTGCTGCTCCCACGGACGCTGCTGCTGCTGCTGGAGATAGAAGCATAACCCCGCGCCGTCATGACAATAGGTGCGATTGTTTCATAGGTAAAGTTCACCGGCATTTTATTAATATTTAGACCTTCCTATGTGTCCGTATGAAATGCGCCCAACCCTTTTTGCCCCCAATTGCCAACATTTGACTGTTATCGACAAATTAACACAATAACAAGAAAAAAATCTACATAAATCCGTGTATAAATGTTACTTTCTGTTCCGTCTACTGCATAAAACCATGACACTGATTCACACAACGGTGTCTACGCTTGGAGTGACATTACATTGAAACCAGCATTTCTTTTCATTTGAGAATAGGCCAATAAAAACGAAAATGCATATAACGCAACAAGAATGTGAAGTGACATTAGTTGATCATTGAACCACGGCAGCAGTATCACAGCTTGGTGCATGACAATATAATTCTGAAGAGATGGCAAAAAACTTTTTTAATATGAACACAATAATGCTTCGGATATGGCAAAGCAATCTCATACCATACCAGTAATTATAATTATGATCGAAAAATTTAGCATGGGATATAAATGAAGTGACGTGTATATAATGAATTTTCTATGACCTGATTTATCTGGTGTTCAACCGTGGACACAAATTAGTGTTGAGAAATATAACACCCATAAAGATTAAATGCACACAATTCAATCGCCATATTTAATTATCTTCTGCTCAATGGCATTAATAGGAAATTTCTAAAAATGATCATTCTGTGTAAGGAGACACCTCCAACTGCCCGAGACGATATTAACGTGCATGCTAAATGAGCTGGCAGTCGTGAGGCATATTCATTCACCAAGCAGCGAGGTCGTAGAGGTAACTGCATGTGCATAGTTAAGAATCCATAAAACCAACAAATCGTGCAAAGATACGGAGTGGTAGCTGATTGACTTATTCCCTACATAAAACATACAGTTTCCTCTGAAGTCAACAGAATGGTTCTGAAAACAGATTCCCTTTGCGAATAATATAGCTTCAAAACGAAGAGTAATGCAATACCTTTCAAACCAACATACGGGAACAAAACTGTATGGATAAACTGTATTAACACAAATATAAAACAATACTCTTTAAGATGCTATAGAACATTCGAAGTACTTTGGTAATTAAAACAGCATGATGTAAAAGCCAAATGTGCAGTGCGTTTGTAAATGACAACAACACAATCTAATGAAAGTGTCAATGACACTGTACATAGCTCGATATATATATCACCACAAAAAAAGGACACAAATGAGTGAGTGAGAAGAAGTCAGTTTTAATTGAGCAACCATCGACGTACATTATAGAAACGAAGAGTATATATATGGGAGAACTCCCATTATATACTCTTGATAATTATATGTGTAATTTTTTATGTGAAAATAAATGTTTGAGATGTGAAAGTCTGAGAAGTGGGCGAGTGATGGCGTTACACCTAAATGATCGCCATTTAACGTTTTTATAATATTCAGATTTAGGCACTGCCTAAAAGCGGAGGTCCCGATGTGTAACGTGTAAGATTGAGAGGATACGCTTATTCCACGTAGCTGCTATATACCACGTGACAATAATGTTTCCCTGCCCATAACACAACTTTTGTCAAAGGTTAATTGGTTGTATGGAAGTGTTTAGTTCGTATGAGTTTTTCTAGGCGGTAGCTAGCACACGGTTGCCATCTGTATATCGCAATAATTTATAAACCAAAATAAATCACAATTTGTGACGGTAGATGGCGCTATACCCGCTTTGATGTTTCTTAGCGATGGCTTTCGAAATAAATAGGTTATGCTGCGTTCCGACATGTTTTGTAAAAATTTACTCTAATATAGACGTTTTATCGGCAGGGTGGAGAGGAAAAAACCAATTTTTCATTAAAGATATTGTCAATGAAATCTTGTAAAACGAACCAGACGAGTGTGACACCACAGACTGTTATCTGCGTGTCTATATAATATGCTATATAATTGCCAAAACCTACCTAATTTGCATAATTTTTTTTAAATATCAAAACCCCTACCCCTTATTCATTCACACACCAAAAATGAGCAAAATCCGTTGAACCTGAACTGACTATTGGCAATTCCCATTTTTGCCAAAAAATTGCCGTGGCTCAAAAGTACGTCGACTGGCGTGCTCCAAAATAGGAAGTTCAATATGGGAGCATAGCAGTAACAACTCTACCCAATTTCAAACATGTGGGTCAAACGATTCCTGAGTTATCATTGACCATAGCCAAATGTTGACGGAAGGACAGACGTACGACGGACGACAACCCATGGCAATAGCTCAGCTTGACGATGTCAAGGTGAGCTAAAAATGAACCAACACGAACAGAAACACCAACGGTCGAATATGATTTTCTGCTCTGGCAAATGGACCATAGATTAAACAAAAACAAAACAGAAACAATACCTCCATCAACAGAAAACGCCAATAATCAAATAAAACCCCTTCCATGGTGATCGATCGCCCTGTGGTACGGATGAAGACAACACCAATACGGCCGTGCCCCCAACATGAAGCATGTTCACTAGGACGGGACAAGCAGCGAACTCATGATGAGGAGGACACAGCGTAGGACTCGTGAGTAGTGAGGAGGACTCATGAGTAGCGTATCGCAGCGACGTAAATAGAAACAACACAACTCTGAATGAAACCGGCTGGAAATGCTTCCAGTTTTCACCACTTGGTTGTGTGCAAGGCTGCAATCACCGCGCAAGAATAAAATGGCTGTCATCAGCTATGGTGAATAAATGGTAATAAAGGATCGAGTTAGACAAGAAACACATGCGCGGACGTGTCTAATGTTCAAACGACAACCATGTTCGTTTTTCTATCACATGGTGTGGTCGAATTATAAGCGCTTTGAAGTCACATTTGACAGGTTATTAAGTTTTAATGGCTGTTTGTAACATGCCTAACAAAATGCCTGCCATGTACTCCAATACTTCCAACTTAGAATACAACTTTTTCATCTGCCTTGCCTGCCTGTGATACCACTTTCTATCCTCCTCTTCCCCTGCTTTACTTTTTATTTTCTCCTCCTCCGCCTCCTCCTCCTCCTTCTCGATCCCCTTCTTATACGTTCCTCGTTCTGTCTTCCCCACCTGCATTCCCCCAGCTGCCCATCCCTCTCCTGCTCATATTAATCCTCATACTTGCTCTCTTCCTAATCACACGACTCTACATTCCGTCTCCTCCTTATCCATTAAACTTAACCACCTATACCTTCCCTCCTCTCCATTCCCCATCTCCTTCTCACTCCCCATCCTCTCCATCTCATCAGCCTTCCTTCCATTTCACCTATATTTTCCCGTGACCTGAGGTGAGCACAAGCAGCGTCATCGACCAACAGGTTTTGAGTCAGTAGAAAGAAATCTATCGTGTACCAGAGTATCCAGTGTTCGTACACGTCACAAAGAAAAAATATCCCATTGCTATTCCTATTGCTTCCTCGACCTTAACTTTCCACCATCGGCATGTCCATCGGCATATCTAGTTCGAAGACATACATTTAAACAAGTGTTTACGAGCATACATATAACATCCCCACAAACATCAACAGTTAATAACATAAATATTAATAATATTATATATATTATTATATTACATGGTTATTGGGTTAATAAAACTAGAAAGGGCAGTTGTTGCCAACTACATGTATCCCCCGTGTTCTCCCCAAGATGTGTAAGTATACGAAGTTTGGTCGCGCTAGGCCAATTAGGGGCCGAGTTATAGAGCGGGAGGGAAATATGATGAAGGTCAAGGTCAAGGTCAAGGTCAAATAAAGGTTGCAGTGACCTGGTTTCGGTACGCGACACACCTTTTCCCCAAGATGGGTAAGTATACCAAGTTTGGTCACGCTAGGTCAATTAGGGGCCGAGTTATAGAGCAAAAGGGAAATTCTCTGCGGCGGACCGAGCGGCGGCGGCGGTGGCTGGGGAGACATGAAACCATATAGTATGAGTATAAAGTACCTGGCAAAATGTGTAATAATTTCATCAGCGGTTATTGCGATGCAACCCTATTTCTAGAAGCCTTCAGATTTAGTTTTGCAAGCCTCTTTGTGATATATTATAATAATATATCACAAAGAGGCTTGCATTTTTATATAACGTAACTTGATCCTATCTATCTACAGCAATGTAAATGGTGCAAAAGAAAACGCGGTTTCTACGTTTCGCATTAACTGCCACGAAAATCCTGGCTACTCGGAAATAAACCAGCTGTTCACCTATAGATACGTAACACTCGCGAATGACAACAGTGCACGTGATTGATTATTTTACTCTAAATTATTTCATTCAAACCTTGGTGTAACTTCAACGCTACACACGCACACATATTACAGAATCGCGTACGACAACAAAGCTGGACAGTAAATACACACATTCTGACGTGATGAGCAGGATGAACTCCACCTGGGAATGTCTATCGACGGCAGCTCGTTCTATTACGCACGAGGAGAATTATGTGCACTACGGCGCTAGCCACCCAGAAACGCAGGTGGAAGCAAATCACCAGCCGCAAAAATAAGATGAGAGCGGTTCCTTCGGTAGAAATTACAAGCACAAACAAATTCCACCAGATGCCAAATCACCATTGCCTTTAGCTTGGATAAGTATATTGCACAGACAGGCGAATTTGCCTCCGCAGTATGTAACCGCTGCGCCCACTACACGATTGTCAGTGTGAGAGCGCATACAGGCAAGTGCAGGTGGCATGACCTAATGTAGTATACACATTCAAAGCTCAGCCCTTGGTAAACAAAGACTCCTCGGTAAACCAAGCCCGATTGCGACGGTTGTTTCAACATTTTTCGATTGTATACACACACATACATAACTGTCAAGAAGAATTCCACTCAACGAGAGTTTTTCCCTTCTTTGCTAATTTACATTATATGTACACCATTTACGATTACAGCACCAAATAGCCTGTAAACAAAGCCAGGTCTGAGTTATGTTGTAAAACTATTTATCTAACCTGATAACCGAGTTGGACTGCATGGCACTTGAGTCTTTCCGTACCACATAGAATACACAATAATTTATATTATATACTGCTATCAGGAGTGAATAATAATAGATATCTATAATAAAATCTATTATTATATTCACCCCTGCTACTATTCACTTAATGAAAGTGTCAATGACACTGTAGCCCACCTTGGGTGTGATAGAAGAGAGAGGGGGGATATATATAAAGCAAGAGTATATATGGGAGCACTCCCATTATATAGCATATCTCCCATTATATACTCTTGATATAAATGATATAATTATATTCATAAGTTTTGATGCGGAAATAAATGTTTCAGATCTGAAAGTCTGAAATCTTGGCAAGAGATGGCGCTAAGCCTAAATGATCGCCATTTTGGTTTTCGAATGTCGCGCAAATAAAAACAATAAAATATTCCAGTCAAATTACTGTAACGAAGAATCTAAAACACAATATTACACGTATATAGGTATGATTGTAGAGTTGTTGACCAGTTAGACGAAATAAACGTAATAGGACGTTGTCATCTCTTCCATAGGAGTAACAACTGTTTTGAGGCTAGCATAGCTTACACAAAACCACCAAAATATAACAAAATCGAATGAATTTAGATGGCCATTTCCATTTTTGCCAAAAAGTGGGCGTGGCTCGAAAGTAGGTCGACTGGTGTGCTCCAAAATATGACGTTCAAACCTCTCCCATAGGAGTAACAACTGCGTGCAATTTGAAACATGTGGGTCAAACGGTTCTGGAGTTATCGTTGACCGTAGACAGACACTGAAATGCATAGTAAAATTGCCAAAATCTACCTAATTTGCATAATTAAAAAAAATATCAAAACCTGTGTGATATGTTTTGGGACCAGTCCTCATTCATTCACATACCAGAAATGAGCAAAACCGATTGAACCTGAACTGACTTGTGGCCATTTCCATTTTTGCCAAAAAGTGGACGTGGCTCGAATGTAGGTCAACTGGCGTGCTCCAAAATAGGACATTCAAACCTCTCCCATATAACAATATAATAGAATAATCCCATATAATAGGAGTAACAACTATATGCAATTTGAAACATGTGGGTCAAACGGTTCTTGAGTTATCGTTGACTGTAGCCAAATGTTGACGAACGGACGGACGGACGTACGACGGACGACACCTCATGACCATAGCTCATCTTGACGATGTCAAGGCGAGCTAAAAATCACAGTGAGTATGGTCGTATACCTTCAGATATGTCAATCACACGAGTTAATGCGTGCAAGCGTGGGTGTATATATTATATGCGCGCGTCGTGTGTATACACGCGCGCTGCGTACGCGTGGGCGCCTATCAAAACGTGATATCTATGTCACAGGATTACGTAGACGTACGGATTACGTAGAAGTGTTTACAGTTTTCAATAATTTAAAGGAAGGGTGTCCCTACTGGCACGTACTACTAGCACGTTTCACTACTTACTGCATATAGCCAGGTTCCTGGTAGATCTTACCAGGGAAAGTACGAGTAGAGTAGAACTTAATCTGTCTGACGTAGGTGGACGTGCTGTGATTAGCGGAAATTGTATTCAGTCAAATTATGCACACCTGTTACGTATGCTAAAAATAAATTTTACAGATAATATATAGTAGCTAATCACAAACAAGTGCCGCGGAGCAACAGCGCTCATCTCACGTCTACTGCGGTGACTCTGTGGTGAAGTGGTGGGATTCTAGTAAACCCTGTTAGTCCCAAATGTGTTCACATACGCGCCGAAACAGTGGAAGGCACAGGGATGGTATCAGGTACCTTCTCGAAGGAATGTTCGTTTGGATCGTTATGAAAGTTGCCACGAGATGGCGCGTACGTTTAAGTGTCTTCAGATTAAAGATGGAAGCTCCCATCGTACGTAGTAGTAACAACTATTGGCAAGACAGAATAGGTAAGCACACATCCATTTACATACGCAAGCCTACAGGCCGAAATAGAGAGCTGCCACCTGTAACTAATTAACGCAGGCAAAAACTACACAGTACTATCACCACCACATGCACTGGCAGTGGCCACTGGCAGTGGCATAAGTTACATGTAACACACTGACAGTACAGAATGCCATAGAAATTATACGATTTAAAGAGCATAAACCTTCTTCAACCAAATTTAGCTTTTGAAATTTCACTGTGACATTGTAGCCTCATACATCCAGGCATGTATAGATTCTACTAGCAAACCCATGCAGCAGTCAAATTCTTTCTAACAGTAAACAAATCCATGTTTAACCCTCCTCTTGAGGGTCAAAAGGTTATCCGACATTTACTCTTCGCATGTCAGCGGAAAGTACATTTCATGGTCCTTTCAATAAAGCCATAAAAATGGTAGGTCACCGCTAAAACAAAAAAGTTTTCCAATTGCTCCGTCAGACCATGTCCTCAGAAAATGTCTAAAATCTGCCCTGTGCCCCATTGACCTTTGCCCTGTGACCTCCAATTTCGGCACAGTGATGGCTTTTCCTACCATGATGCTATACACCGACTATCACGAGCCTAGGTCAAGCCGTTTAGATTTGTGCCGCAATTCTGCATTTCCTCCCTATACCTTAAGTTAAGGAGGGAATGTTCCCCCTTCTTTTACACCTCTTGACCTGTGACCTTTGACCCCCATCTTCGACATCCCAACTCGTTTTCGGATTACCCCCCCACGTCCCGAATATCGTGACCGTACATTGAGCGGTTAAGATTTGTGCCCAACTGTTGACGGACGGACGCACGCACGCACGGACGGCCGGACGGACGGACAATCATGCGATTCTACAAGCTGCACCTGACTACGTCAGATGAGCTAAAAATACTAAAAATAGAATTTCACTTCATCTAGGTAATATTGGGCATATATAAATGTAAAATATATCCATAACAACGTGCTTCACCGTGTGGCATGATCGTCAGAAAAATCAACATACGTTTAATTAGTAAAGCGTCGCTTATATTAACAGGCTAACAACCTCTACCGATACACGTTAGTGTGCGGTCAAAGTCCGAACAGCCAGCAAACAACTTATCCACTACCTACATTTACTGTAACTGTTGAAGGCATGGATGTACTCCAGTCATATAAGTACGAGTATGGTGGCCGAGGGCTGCCACTACAATTTTACCTCGAAATAAACTCATTAGTAAAGGCCGCCGCACACCAGACGATTTTACAAACGATGAAGCGATGAAGCGATGAAGCGATGTAGGTGTGCGGCGGCCTTAAAATCGGCTCATCGGCTCATCGGCTCATCGGCTCATCGGTTCAAAATCAAACATGTTTGATTTGGAACGATCACTCGATAAAAATAAAATCGTCTACAAATGAACGCGCACACCTACATCGCTTCATCGCTTCATCGCTTCATCGTTTGTAAAAATCGGCTGGTGTGCGGCGGCCTTAAAGTGAAATCAGTTTACGCGTTGGCCGAGGGCTGCTACTACCATGATTCATTGCGATCCATGCTATCCCACAATGCTTGCTATTAGCAGAGTAATACCGGTCGTGTATCTGTGTACACGCGGTTACACGCACGTGCACGCGGGCACACGCAGATACACGCACGTACACGCGTGTACACGCGGGTACACGCACGTACACGCACGTACACGCGTGTGCACGAGGGTACACACATATACACGCTCATGTACACGGATACACGACCGGTATTATACTAGGGTCCCTATATACAAATTTGTATATAGGGACCCTAGGTATTACTAATAGCAAGCATTGTGGGATAGCCTGGATCCCAATGAATCATGGTAGTGGCAGCCCTCGGCCAACGCGTAAACTGATTTCACTTTAGTGGCAGCTATAGCCCTCGGCCAACGCGTAAACTGATTTCACTTTACTATACCCCTTTTATACTGCGCACGACTTTAGACCGCTTCTGAAGCGGGATAACTTTAGCACGGGATAAGTCGTTTTATACTGCGCACGACTTTAGCCCGCTTCTGAAGCGGGATAACTTTAGCACGGGATAAGTCGTTTTATACTGCGCACGACTTTAGCCCGCTTCTGAAGGTAAAATTGTAGTGGCAGCCCTCGGCCACCATAGTACGTGTGATTATACTTATAGGCCAATACAAGGATATCTGTGCCATTTTCTACGTTGCGATTAATTTATTCTGCTGTTATTGAGCCTTGGACTCCAGATTGTAAATACAAACCAAAGTAAGGTATATGGTGTTCTTGTAGTTGATAGTGACATCTGCAATACCCAGGTGTTTGAATCTTCTCTGATATTGTGTATAGATAGAGAGACTGCAGATCCTGATTATTTTACCTCCAAACCCAATATTTAGTTCTAGTAAACATATAGATGAGCTTATAGTATATCAGAAGAATAGATAATGAAAGTGTCAATGACACTGTAGCTCACCACAAAAAAGGACACAAATGAGTGAGTGAGAAGAAGTCAGTTTTAATTGAGCAACCATGTACGTACATTATAGAAACGAAGAGTATATATGGGAGAAATCCCATTATATACTCTTGATAATTATCAAGAGTTATCAATTGTTGTGTAATTTTTTATGTGAAAATAATAAATAATATTATATATAAATTATAAATAATTTATAAACCAAAATGAATCACAATTTGTGACGGTAGATGGCGCTTATAGCCCGCTTTGATGTTCATAGCATAAAATAATTATATTCATAATAATAATAATAATATAATAATAATAGTATAAATCATAATATGTTCATAGCAGGAATTTTGCATTAAAGATATTGTCAATGAAATCTTGTAAAACGAACCAGATGAGTGTGACACCACAGACTGTTTGTCATCTGCGTCTATATCAGTGCTCGAAATAAGCGTTGTCCGGTTGTCCGAGACAACGCAGAATTTGCGCCGGACAACCTAACCAGTCTGAGACATTGTCCGGGTGGACAACCAAAAACACTTATCCTAACCTAACACTAACTCTAAACCGACTCGGCTATGTTATAGACGGCGTGGGTACCGCAATTAATCTATGGTGTATAACCTTTTGCTTTCAAATATTTGCAATCTGAACTGACAATCAATCCAACCAATGGTGTAGGCTAGCTGGCACAATAATGTTCAGTTTCAATACTTCAAATCCGAGTGTTTTGTAGGCTCATCAAAGAAATCTTAATCGTGAATTAAATCGTGAATAATATAAAAATATGGACCAGGCTGCTATTTCCACACACTGGTTATGTCAGGTTTTCTGATTTATGAGAGGTGAACTCGATTTGGAACCAGCAAACGCAGCAAGTTTCTAAAATTTTCTGGGGAGGACCTCCATACCCCCCTATGCCTGTTTTTCACCCCTCCCTCCTTGGAATTCTAGACCAACCACTGAACATTACATTATCTTGGGAGCAGAGAACATGAACAAAAATGTAGCCTTTTCGCATGCGCCCAAACAAAGATTTGCAGAGCTTGAGAGGTAGAGGAGCCGTAGGGTGTGGAGAGGAGGGCGGAGGAGCCAGTAAAATATTAAGTCATCCACTATTTTGCGCGAGTTCGCTGTTTTTGGTCCCCCTTGTTAAAAAATCCTGGCTACGCCACTGTTTTTGGGTGTTTTCTGATCATATTATTATGTGATTGGAAATAGGAGATTTGGGGAGTATTTTTTGGAACAACCAGAAATTTGTTGCGGACAACGCCGATTTGATGCCGGGTTGTCCCGCAGGCACACGGCCCTTTTTTTTTCTTATTTCGAGCACTGTATATTATATGCTATATAATTGCCAAACCCTACCTAATTTGCATAATTTGTTCTTAAATATCAAAACCCCTAGCCCTTATTCATTCACATACCAAAAATGAGCAAAATCCGTTGAACCTGAACTGACTAATGGCAATTCTCATTTTTGCCAAAAAATTGCCGTGGCTCGAAAGTACGTCGACTGGCGTGCTCCAAAATAGGACGTTTGATATGGGAGCATAGCAGTAACAACTATACCCAATTTCAAACATGTGGGTCAAATGGTTCCTGAGTTATCGTTGACCGTAGCCAAATGTTGACGGACGGACGGACAGACGGCCGAACGTGCGACGGACGACGGCCCATGGCAATAGCTCAGCTTGACGATGTCAAGGTGAGCTAATAAACTAGATACATTTACATCGGCACCCTAAATGTTATTAAAATAATACTGACACAAATATGGGTGCTTTTACACATAAACTGTAAAGCCAAGCATATGTCGGCCTTGCGACGCGACGATCGCGTCACAGAGAAAGTTCGACCTAAGCACCCCTGTGACTGCCAGCGACGAGTCTGCGACTGCTTGCGACTGGAAGGTTGTCAGTCGCAACGCGATCGCAGCGAGTCGAACATGTTCTACTATTGCGACCAGTCGCAGTGACGCGCGACTGGTTCCACCGGTCGCAAGCATTGTTTTCATGGTTACTACCCGACATAAGCTGCCTTGCGATCGCTGCGATGAGTGCATCGCGTCGCGTCGCAAGCAATCGCAACCCGACAGAAGCCCGGCTTAAACTGCGACTGCAGTGCTTAGGTCCACTGTGACGCGACTGACAGCGACTGCCTGTGAGGTCGCAGGCGCTTAGGTCGAAGCGACGATCGGCTATTGATCGCGCAACTAAATGAGTTCATGACTTGTTGCTATGTGCATGTTGTGTATATGACTGTATGCACTGATTGTTTCATTCGCATTGTTCGCTTTTATGCATTTTTCATTATGCATTCGAATCTCGTTGCAGCGATCGCAAGGCAGCTTATGTCAGGTAGTAACCATGAAAACAATGCTTGCGACTGGTGAAACCAGTCGCGCGTCACTGCGACTGGTCGCAATAGTAGAACATGTGCGACTCGCTGCGATCGCGTTGCGACTGATAATTTTCCAGTCGCAAGCAGTCGCAGACCCGTTGCTGGCAGTCACAGGGGTGCTTAGGTCGAACTTTCTCTGCGACGCGATCGTCGCTGCGACTTAATTGCAACCAGTTGCAGAAAATTGCAGAAAATCAGTTGCAAGGCAATCGCGAGGCCGGCATAAGTCCGGCTTAAGGAACATATACCCATAACATTAAAACTGTATTAGTGATCGATAATATTAATGGACATTTCTGATATGAAAATACACAAGCAAAATATTTATTACATGTATATCAAATGGAACAGTTAGGAAATTTAAACAAGAGTGATTTGCATATGCGCTAAAACGTGTATGCATACCTAAAACTACGGCCATACATATATGGAAAATGAAAACAATATATATCAGGAACCACACAAATACCGCGTGTGACCTGAAAAGGCAACAAAATCAATAATAAGCCATTGATTAAGTCGTGCTAAAACCTAAAACCTTTCACGAACATTTTCAGTGGTTAATAAGGTATAATCGGACATTTTCAGAAGTCTGGAAAAGACACGTTACTTACAGTTGCAGGCCGGCTGTCAGCATTACAGCAAATAGCTACTACAATGAAAGTGTCAATGACACTGTAGCTCACCACAAAAAAGGACACAAATGAGTGAGTGAGAAGAAGTCAGTTTTAATTGAGCAACCATCGACGTACATTATAGAAACGAAGAGTATATATAACTCCCATTATATACTCTTGATAATTATATGTGTAATTTTTTATGTGAAAATAATAAATAATATTATATATAAATTATAAATAATTTATAAACCAAAATGAATCACAATTTGTGACGGTAAATGGCGCTATACCCGCTTTGATGTTTCTTAGCATAAATCATTATATCATAATAATAATAATAATATAATAATAATAGTATAAATCATAATATGTTCATAGCAGGAATTTTGCATTAAAGATATTGTCAATGAAATATTCTAAAACAAACCAGACAAGTGTGACACCACAGACTGTTTGTTATCTGGGTGTCTATATAATATGCTATATAATTGCCAAACCCTACCAAATTTGCATAATTTTTTTTAAATATCAGAACCCCTAGCCCTTATTCATTCACATACCAAAAATGAGCAAAATCCGTTGAACCTGAATTGACTAATGGCAATTCCCATTTTTGCCAAAAAATTGCCGTGGCTCGAAAGTACGTCGACTGGCGTGCTCCAAAATAGGACGTTTAATGTGGGAGCATAGCAGTAACAACTATACCCAATTTCAAACATGTGGGTCAAACGGTTCCTGAGTTATCGTTGACCGTAGCCAAATGTTGACGGACGGACGGACGGACGGACGGACGGACGGACGGACGACGACCCATGGCAATAGCTCAGCTTGACGATGTCAAGGTGAGCTAAACATGTACGATGGATGTATAGTAAGGAGTTTTGACCCTGTGGACTGCTTAGTTATGGTCACTTAAAAGCGCCAACACTGTTCCAAGAAAGCAAACATGTGGAGTCGGCAGCACGACGGGCAGCCCGCCCATCAGATGTTAGAGCGCACGTTATTGCTAAGATTACAGTGAAGCCATGCAGGGACGGCAGGGACACTGGTATCCATCTCCAGAACCTGGGCACTGCTATGAATGACCATGAGGCCAAAACAAAATATAGGTGTGGTTACGGTTTCCCGACCGACCCTATTTATTCCCAGCGACCCTAAACATTTTATTGTCAATTTTCTTTAGTCAAAAAAAATATATAAAAAAATAAATAAAATAAAATATGAATTGGACAGTTCCTGCTTCAAAAGGCACAACGCACAATCCTTCGGACATGGTTCATAAATAAAATATTTCAAGAAAATAAAATGTTTTCCCTACCTACCTACCCTATTTTTTTCGGCATGTAACGGTAACCACACATATAT
>NW_014577094.1:718511-723611 GCF_000485595.1 Priapulus caudatus | reverse complement strand
CCATGACGGGAGGTCCCGCCGCAGCATCACTAGGATGAGGCACGCATACACGTCGACTTATGACAATAGACCGCACACTCGTAGGAATACGGTTCGCTAACAACGTCTTCGTCAGTGACCCGTCTACCCCTTACAACTACCACAGTACTAGGTATAACTTACTACACGATACAATCTTAGTTTACACAGCACACAGCTCGTTAAATACACAGTATAGTTACTAAATACACAATAGCATGTGTAACTACACAGTACAGGTATTAACTACACATACATGTGCTAACTACACAGTACAGGTATAACTACAACAATACAGTGTAACTACACCCGACAGTGTAACTACACCGTACAGGTATAACTACACAATACCAGGTTAACTACACAGTACAGGTATAACTACAAAAATCAAGCTGTTTAGACTACACAGTACATGTAAACTTACCACAATACAGGTGTAACTACATCAGGCTCAGGTATAACTACACAATACAGGTGTAACTACACAGTACAGTAACTACACATACGCTGTAACTACACATGTACAAGGTATACCTACACAGTACAGGTACTACCTCACAACAATACGCTGTAACTACAACAGTACAGGTATATAACTACACAATACAACTGTAACTACACACTACAGGGTATAAGCTACACAATACAGGTGTAACTACACAGTACAGGTATACACTACACAATACAGCGTGTACTACACAGTAAGGTACAACTACACAATACATGGTGTAACTACACAGCTACAGGTACAACTACAGCACGGTATATATATAATAATATATATATTATATATATTATATATATATATATATATGTGCGGCAGTGTGTGTGCGTAGCGTGGTGTGTGCGTGGTGCGTGCTGCGTGGTGCGCAGTTGATAGAAACGTGTGCTGGGTCGCCGTATGAGCTGTGGGTGTGTGTGGTGTGTGTGTGCTGTGTGTGTTGAGGTGTGGTGCGTGTGCGTGTGTAATTATATGATGCTATGACGTACGGATCATCTATCAATACATATATGCATAGCAAATAATAAAATTACATATTATATGCACGTATGACATCTGCCAATAATTTATACGTACATATTTATAGCCGAATTTCTATAAATAAATAAATATGTACATTCTCTCTCTCCTCGCTCTCTGCCCCCCCCCTCTCTCTCTCTCTCTCTCTCTCTCCCTCTCTCTCTCTCTCTCTCTCTCTCTCTGCCCCTTTTTTCTCTCTCTCTCTCTCTCTTTGTCTCTCCTCGTTCATCCCCATCCCATCCTCCCTCCCTCCCTCTTTCTATTAATAAGCAATAGTGTCCCTGTTCACGTCGCATTAGACACTCGCGCGTTGGTGTAACTCATCATTAAACATTGATGGTACATACGGCGCTACGTTGCTCCGGCAGCCACCATCAGTTCGCCGAGTTTTCATGCGCATCTGTTGAACCTTAGCCGTCACAAGCTGTCACAAGCTGACACAATCGCCCCAGGTCGCGACTTTCGAGAGGAAAAGCCGTTGTGGCGGGGATAAGACACGTGCGAAATATTGCGACACGCGACAGTGAACGCGTAAAGGAATTATATCTGTTACGTGTGCAAAATGGAAACCGCACCAGCGTTAACTGTTTTGATCGTTCGCTGACTGGGTATTTCCTTGTCGAATATCCAAATTGTCGGTCGTCACTGGTTTATACCAAACACCGTTTTACATTTACAACAGCGTTTATATCCAGGGGATGGCAAAACTGTAAAGGGTTTCCCAGAATAGTAACTCCCTTTAATACCCCCTTCACATACACGGGTTTTTCTTACGAGTCCTTACGGATCGCCAACTCGTAGTCAATTGCAAGCATCCGTAAATAACTCGCTGGTATCCGTATTAACTCGTCACAACTCGCAGACACTCGTAAGGATCCGTGAAAAGAGAGGCAAATTTTTTGACTTCTCACGAGTGTCCACGGATTGATTTTTTCCGTAAATAACTCGTAACAATCCGTAAGTATTGTAAACCGCTCGCAACAACACGTAACCATCCGTAAACTGCTCGCAAAAATCCGTAAATAACTCGTAACCATTTTTTTACGATTTGCTATGGTTAGTTTACGATTTGTTTACGGATTATTACAAGTTATTACGATTTCATTCGGGTCGTGTTACGATGGCTTTGCGGATTGTTACGAGTTATTACGAGCACTTTACGAATAGATACGTATACTTTACGTGTTATTACGTATTGTTTACGATTTGGGAAAGGCTGCAAAATCGAACACGTCATTTTCAGTTGTTATCAAGAATTCAGAGAAGTCACATCTCTGCATATCTACTTTACAATATCTACAAGCATGGCTCCAAAGAAGAAGGCAGTCAACAAGAAGAAGAGGGCACTTGAAACATCGCTATTAGGCCTGCGCGATGGTGTGTGCATATGTTTGCTAGTGAATTAGACCCGCTAAAATACGAAAGTATCACGCGCTGGCAGCTATTGATCCGTGCGCCAAATCGAAAGGCCGGCGCACGGATCAATTGCTGCCAGCGAACAGTCTCGAAGGACGTTCCCGCGGTCGCGTGCGCCTTGCCGCGGAACTGGCACAAGATCCGAGCTCAGCGGGCAGGATCAACACCTCTCAGGCGACGCTTCTCTGGTATCCGGTCTCTCATCTGGGTTGCAACGTTAATATTATTGGTGTAAAAAAGCCTTGAAATATGCTCAAAACATGCACAAAAATAGAAACCATTATACTATTAAATTATTAATATTACTTATATCATATTAAAATTGGTACATGGTCAACTTAAATTGCTGCCATCTGTGGCACACAACGGCAGTAAAATGTCATCAATATTTCTATTTCGTTTTGTTTAAATAATTCAAGCACTATATCTTATCTCCTCACCCCTGTATATTCAACGGTCTAGCAGATGGTGTAGCCTCATAGGGCATACCATTTAAGATTACTGGCATGTATACTGACAATTTGATGGAATTTGGCTATATTCTTTATTTGTTTTCTTTTTCTTCTGATTCATTGACAGGACTTGAAGGAAATCAAAATTTTACATGATAACAAAACTAGCTTTGATATCTGCAGGGCGTCAAGTGACAAGTGACGCTCAAAAAATAGGAAAATAGGAATTTCAGATGTGAAAAAATAGGAAGAAAATAGGAATTTTTGTGATAAAATATATGTTAAATAGGAATATTTTTTGCGTTAGATGGCCCCCAACACCCCTACATGCAGCCATCCCGATCCACCACAAATGGTTTTATTAATATACAAATTTGGAGTTACATCACATGCGAACAATATTTTGAGGTTTTAATGAGAAATGCATGTTAAAATTGATAAGCAGTTTATACATGCATAAGCACCCATACATGTAGACTACTCCAAAATAGTACGACGTACATGTATACATGGGCAGATCATTGGTCAGGTACACTTGTGTATACAGATATGTACCTCGGGTACATATCTGTAGTACCTGATACGACAACAACCCCTTGAGCATTACTATTATGTCCCAGTGGTTCTAAGTTGGGTTGTGCTGTCATATAAATGTCATACGTAACAGTTTTTTCCCATGCTTATTATCTTATTACACTGTTTTTGTAAATATTGATATTGTGTGCAATGTTATTGTCGATTTTTACCTAATGTTCCTATTCTGTCCCATTATTAGTAGTATGAATTAGTAGCACGATTTTACCCAGCGCAGCGGGTACCCGCAGCTAGTTGCTTATAACTATATTTACAACGCTGTATTGATTGTGTAGGTTACAGATATCCCTCTCACTCACCCTTTTACCTCACTTTTAAAAGTAAGAATTACTTTGTGCCACACGACAGTTTTGCTATCGTTTATCAGCTACTAGCTGCCAGTAGATACTAGCTTAGGTCTGTCGGGAGTACATACAGCTAAGTGCTGTTGTAGCATCAATTAGATATGGGCCTCTCAGTAAAATTTGTTCGGTTTCTCGGAATGCAGAACGTTACATGCCAACATCAGCCGTTTGCGCGCTTTCTCTATAAGAGCACATCAGCACACATACTACCTGCAATAGCAAGCTAAAACGTAGCTAGTTGCTAAAAGTCCGTCCACGTGATTTACGTATTTCACGCTAACAATTTCAATAGGGGTAGCGCCCAACACACGAGACAGTGAAATCACAATTCTACTATTTCTAAAGCCAGTTCTCAGAGGAGTGCCCTGTAAAAATACGACACGACATTCAAATAGTTTGCCCGATAACATTTTCAGTATCGTCCAACTTTCACCATCAATGTATTTTTTGGTTGAATAACTGCACAGTGAGTATTAAATAATAAATCAAACAAGATTTGTCCGAATTAGTTACAACTGCACATTAACGAATGTGGGAATAATAAATGGCAAACAAATGACAAAACTTTACGTAGAAAGCATACGTCTTGTGACAATGCTCACTATATGCTCTATGATATATATAGTGCTCATTAGTATCACAACAACTCACAAGGCTGACGAAGTAGAGGAAAATTATAGAAATAATTCACTCATCTGTGATACAATTCACACATCAGTGGCCTAACTTGACGGAGTACTGTACTTGCAATTTCCTATGTTGTCTATTCATGTATGCATTGTTGCGCCAATATGGGCACGACCAATTTCTAACAAATCCCAAGAGCTTTCTATGTCTGGGAAAAATCTTATACTTACCTTGGTTATGTCAAACGTGTTCGATATTCATTATTATTATTATTGACCAAATCTAGTCTTTCTATTTACTAACCAATCGGGACCAGCAGCTGGATTATGTGGCGAATAAATATGGCAACACTGACTATAGCTGCGTTCACACGATATACACGGCCTCGCTGGTTCCGTACTTATCTGGTGCTGAATTCGGCTGAAATACCGTGCTAAGACAACCTGGAGCGTTCACACGAGAATCGAAGCTTAGCTGGCTAGGTATAATATAGACTGATACCCGGTCGACAGTTCCACACGCTACACTAACGTCGTGTAGCGAATGGGTACCAGTCTAGGTAAAGGGCCGGACACACCAGGCGATTGCATCGGGCGATGGCATCGGCCGATGGCATCGCCGTGAAAAT
>NW_014577094.1:702540-718501 GCF_000485595.1 Priapulus caudatus | reverse complement strand
TCTCTCTCTCTCTCTCTCTCTCTCTCTCTCTCTCTCTCTCTCTCTCTCTCTCTCTCTACTATATATATATATATATATATATATATATATATATATATAACATTTTAAAGCTTTTAATCCCACACATCTTTAGAATAACCACGTTTTTCATAATCACAAGTAGTACTTAATGTCGATTATTTTTACTCGGCAGCAACTCTACATGTTAGCATTGCGATGTACACACCGTCACACGCCATACAGCCACGCACGCACGCACGCGCACACATGATTGCATGTGCCTTGTGCTCATATAGCTTCATGGTATTCCTACCCATCTTCAAGAGGCTCTGCATCCTCCACAACAGTAACGCCTTTCACCACATTGAACGCTTTGAGCAATGCCGTTTCAGCCCAACCAAGAGAATACATCTTTGCTATGATAGTAATAGTGATAGAATACGTGCGATACACTAGATAGAATACACTATAGTGATAGAATACGTTGTGGTGTCCGGTTGTTCAACACAACTTGTGCTACACCCCTTAATATGACCGACACGTGACGTAGCATAAAACCAGAAGACTCTATAGTGCAAATATACACTCAACCTGCATGGCCACATGGGAGGAGTTCTATCTAGCTGTAAATCTCAAACATACCACCAACTAACTGCATATTGATTTAGACTCAAGTACATTGATGTACACTGCAAAGTGCATCTAATAAATGTACTTTCATGCTAAACTAGTGGTGCCCCCGGACGGCCCGTCCTTGTGCAAACCAAAGGTTTGAGTTAATATATATGCAGCGGCACGCTCCCCTACTGGCAATTTAATACAAAACAGAGAATTACATATGGGAATTCACTGGGAATTCGACTAATCTGAATTCGTGGGCAACAGTGACTGACTTGACACAGCGTTTGCTGGTAAGCATGTCATCGTAGCATCGTTAAAAAATTTTGGGATTGAAAAGCGCACGAAAGACGAATAAAACTTAAATAACCCTAATTACCTCAATGACTACGCCCACCGCATGCCAGACACGATGTTTACTCGGTGACGTGGCCCTCCCAAATCCCATTGGTTGATACAAATCACGTGCCGCAAACTCCTCAATGACGCCACAGTGTTGTCAAGGCACATCCATAATACAGAAACCCAATGATCCTAAATAGCCAAACGCATAGAGCACAGACGACACGGCTGAAATGTCGTTGGATCGAATCCCATCTGTTTTTTAATTATTTTCCTGTTTTCTGTATTTTCCTATGTTTATCCATTTAACTATTTTTTCCCAATTAACGCAAATATTTACATGATTTATTTACAACAATTTAATAACAACAAATATTTTTTTTTGGTTTATAGGGTTAGGGTTAGGGTTAGGGTCACAATGCACCATAAAACAGGAGTTTGAGGTACGTTATTTGTATCAACCAATGGGTTTTGCGAGCGATACTGCGTGTGTGTAACACAGCTGTATATTTCGCCGTCGTTGAATTTCTCTTGCGTTTCGCGTGATTGACGGAGCAGTTCTTCAGTGATTCTCATGCAATAGCGATGTTTCATGTTTATAAACATTGACGTCATATGCGCACATGCGGAGTTTAACGGTTGGCATGATATTGTTCGATACAAGCACACGCACGCACGCACGCACGCACGCACGCACACACGTGTACGTGCACACACACTCATGCACGTACTTGTATGTGCACACGCACGCACGCACGTACGCACGCACGTCGACGTGCACATGCATGCACGCACGCACGTGTGCCTGCACACACACGCACACACGCACGTACGCACGCAAGCACACATGCACACGCGTGTATCTGCACACGCACACACGCACGCAAGCACACATGCACACGCGTGTATCTGCACACGCACACACGCACGCACGCGCAAACGCGCGCACGCACGCACGCACGTGTACGTGCACACACACGGACGGACGCACGCACGCATGCACGCACGTGTAAGTTCACACGCACGCACGCACGCACGTGTACGTACACACGCACGCACGCACGCACGCACGCACGTGTACGTGCACACGCAGCCACACTTCCTTGCCACCGTTTTACGTGCCACGCACGCACGCACGCTGCAAGCACGCTGTACGTGCACACGCACATGCGCACTGCTCGCACGTGGTGACGTTGCACACACACGGAGAACGGACGTGCACGTGCACACGCACGCACACTCACTGCACGCACGTTGTACGTGCACACGCCACGCACGCAGCCGAACGCATGCCGCAGCGTGTACGTGCTCACCGGCACGGCACGCAACGCACGCACAAAAACACCGCATAGCACGCACGTGTACGTGCTCACGGCCACCGCACGCACGCACGACACAACGCATTGCACGCACGTGTACGTGCACATCGCACGCACGCACGCACGCGTAGCGTGCACACGCACGCACGCACGCCCGCACGCACGCACGCATTGCACGCAGTGACGTGACGTTGTCACGCACGCCGCACGAGCACACACACACGCATGCACGGCACGTGTACGTGCACATGCACGCACGCCGCACGCACGTGTAAGTTCGCACGCACGCAACGCACGCACGCACGCACGCCGCCCACGATGCACGGTGTACGTGCACAACGGGCACGCACGTGCCGTAGCACTACTTAAACAGCGCTTTCTTCGGAACATGTGGTCATTCATCTGCTAAATGTAAGCAGCCGCTTCGCTTCTGCAACGACAAATAAAACTACACGCTGACCTGATCTATGACCGTCACATGGAAACATCGCTATTCCTGCATGCGCGATGGCTTGTGCTATGTTTGCTTAGTGAATTATGTACCCGCTAAATTGAGCTGTTCGCTGGCAGCAATTCTGTCCGTGCGCCGGCTTTCGATTTGGCGCACGGATCAATAGCGCCATGCGCGTGATACTTTCGTGACGTTTCCGCGGGTCGCGTTGCGCCTATGCCGCGTTGGAACTGCGCAGATTCCGGGGCTCAGCGGGCAGGTCATCAACACTCTCAGGCGACGCTTTCTCTGGGTATCGGTCTCTCATCTGGTGCCAACGTTATATTTATCTTTGGTGTAAAAGCCTTGAATATTGACTCAAACATGCACACAATAGAACCATTATACTATTAATTATTATATTACTTATATTCATATTAATTGCGTACTGATGCGTCACTTAATTGCTGCATCCTGTGGCACCAAGCGGCCAGTTAATGTCTCAATATTTCATCGTTTTGTTTAATTAATTCAAGCATAGTATCTTATCTCTCTCACCTGTGTATATCAACGGTCTTACGCAGATGGTGTAGACTCATTAGGCGCGTTTTACCATTTAAGTTACTTGGCATGTATACTGACATTGATGGAATTTGGCTATATTCTTTTTTGTTTTCTTTTCTCTTGTTCATTGACGGATTGAAGGAATCTCAAAATTTACATGATTAACAATAGCTTTGAATATGCAGGGGCGTCAAGTGAAGCTGACGCTCAAAAATAGGAAAATTAGGAATTTCAGATGTGAAAAACATAGGAAGAAATAGGAATTTTTGTGATACATAATAGTTGTTAAATGGAATCATTTTTTTGCGAGATTGGCCCCCACACCCCCTCATGCAAGCCATCTCCCGATCCACCACAAATGGTTTTATTAATATACAAATTTGGAGTTACTCACATGCGACAATATTTTGAGGTTTTAATGAGGAAATGCCATGTTAAAATGCATAAGCGTTTATACATGCATAAAGCACCATACTGTAGCTACTCCAAAATAGTACGACGTACATGTTATACATGGGCAGATCATTTGGTCAGTACATTGTGTTTTCAGATATGTACTCGGGTGACAAATATCTGTAGTACCTGGATACGACCACACCCTTGAGCATAACTATTATGTCAGGTGGTTCTAAGTTGGGTTGTGCTGTCATATAAATGTCATAACGTAACAGTTGTTTCCATGCTTATTATCTTATTACACTGTTTTGCTAACATGATTGATATTCGTGGTGCAATGTTTTTGTCGATTTTTACCTATGTCTTTTTCTGTCCATTATTAGTAGTATGAATTAGTAGCACGATTTTTCCGCGCAGCGGGTACCGCAGATAGTTGACTTCTAACTATTTTACAACGCTGTATTGATTGTGTAGGTACAGATATCCCTCATCATCACCCTCTTTACCTCTTTTAAAGTAAGAATTAGCTTTGTGCACACGACGTTTCTGCTATTCGTTTATCGCTACTAGGTTGCCAGTACGATACTAAGTTAGGTCTGTCGGGGGTATCATACGCTAAAGTGCTGTTTGCTAGCTCATTAGATATGGGCCTCTCGTAAAATTTGTCTCGGTTCTCGGATGCAGCAACGTTAGCCATCCGCGCACATCAGCCGCTTGCACGCGCTTATCTCTATAAGTCACATCAGCCACACCTACTACCTGCAATAGCAAGCTAAAAACGTAGGTCTAGTTGCTAAGTCCTGTCACGTGATTTCAACGGTATTATTCACGTAACATGTTCCAGATAGGGGTACCGCGCCCACACCACGAGGACAGTGAAATCACAATTCTGACTATGTATCCTAAAGGCCCAGTTCTCAGAGGAGTGCCCCTGCTAAAATACGACCACGAATTCAAATAGTTTGCCCACCGATACATTTTCAGTCTCGGTCAACTTTTCATCTCATGTATTTTTTGGACATTTGCATCCACCTGCCACAGTGCAGTTTACAATATAATCAAACGACTTGTGACCATTAGTTACACTCGCACATCTCAGATGTCGGAATAATAAATGTGGCAAACAAATGACAAACCTCTACGTTAGAAAGATACCGTCCTGTGACTATTGCTCACTATATGCTCTCATATGACTATACTATTAGCTTGTCCATTAGCTATCCCAAAACTCCAAGCGGCTGACGAAGTAGCAGGCAAAATTAATAGCGAATCATTCATCATCTGTGTACATTCACACACTCGTGGCCGTACTTGACGGCAATCCAAGCTACTGTACCTTGCAATTTCTCCATTGTTGTCTTATTCTGTATCGCCATTGTTGCGGCCAAATGGCCACGACCCACTTTCTAACAAATCCCAACCGAGCTTTTCTTGTTGCCGGAAAATCTCATATATATACCTTGGTTATGTCCAAAACGCGTGTCGATCACTTCCATTACTTTTATTATTGACCAACATCTACGTACCTTTATTATTTACCTAACAATCGCGGACAGCCAGCTGGATTATGTACGGGCGACATAATTTTTCGCGCAAGCACTGACTATAGTGCCGCTTCACACGATTATACCCACCGGCCTGCTGCGCTCTCACCGTACTCCTCCATCTCGGTGCCTGAAATTTCTCGGCTGAAATACGTGTAGCGACCTTGCGATGCGTTCACCACGACGCGACTCGAGCTTAGTGAGCTAGGCTATCATATTGACTGGCATACCCGGTCGACAGTTCACACGCTCACACTAACGTCGCTGTAGCTTTAATGGCTACAGTCTTTCAGGTAAAGGGCGGACACACACGGCCGATTGCATCGGCGCGATCGGCATCGGACGATTGGCATCGCGCGATGAAAATCGCATGTCCACATGTGTCCATCATCGCCGCCGATTTCACCCATGCATCGCGCCGATGCCATCGCACAGATCAAAACGTTTTGATATTATCGCCCGATGCCATCGGCCGATGCAACTTGCCTGATGCAATTAAGCCACTGGTGTGTCCGCGACCGGCGATAACATCGCCCGATTGTACAATTCATCAGCCAATCAGAGTTGTTCAATGATACTGACGTAATTCGACAAAATGGCAGACTTCATGGAGCAGGAGATAATTCATTCAATAAGTTATTAAATACTCCATGCGTCGGTCGACGACCAACCCAGGGTTTAACCCAGTGGGTACGGTTCTCCCACCGTTTACTGCGCTTCCTTGTTCGTCGTAAAGTCGTGATATAAACTGCCATTGCAATGGCAAGTTTCCGTTTTTTCTTATTTATTTTCTTTCTGGACGCTGCCATTTTGTTGGTTACCCCCACTCTCTTTCTCTCTTTCTCGCACTCCCCACGGTCTGTCTCTCTCTCTCTCTCTCTCTCTCTCTCTCGCACTGCGCGCGCAAGAATCGGGCGATGCCATCGGCCGATGCCATCGCCCGATGCAATCGCCTGGTGTGTCCGGCCCTTAAGCGCGCTATACAGTTTCGCAATTCGAAATTGCGTTCACTCGACAGACAATACGTGGCCAGCTCAATACGTGTGAACGCTCAAGTATGGAACTGAAATCCTCGTGTGAACGCAGCTAGTAAGTGGAGTATGAGTAAAGAAGGTGCAAGAGGACAGGAGAAGATGGGTGACCAAAGGCAAGAGAAACAGGTCTACACAGAATACACAGAATAAACCAGAATAACCAGAATAAACCAGAATAACCAGAATCTACACAGAATAAACCATCTGCTTATGACCTCCACCACCTGCCCTTCCTATTCTACTGTTTCTCCTCCCTTTGGTCATGCACCCATCTTCTCCTGTCCTCTTGCACCTTCTTTGCTCATACTCCACTTGGTTTATTCCCATTTCGCCATTTCCCACTTCGCCATTTTCCCATTTCGCCAGTTTCCCACTTCGCCAGTTTCCCATTTCGCCAGTTTCCCACTTCGCCAGTTTCCCATTTCGCCAGTTTCCCGTTTCGCCAGTTTCCCATTCCGCCATTTCGTCCTATCTCCCCGACCACCCCCTTGTTCGAGGTGGGTTATAAGTAGGCCTCTGTAATGAATAAATTATAATGAATCATTAAATATGGAGTCAACTATTTATTTGAAGAACAAGAAGGCGAAATCGTACATATCAACCCATGGATCATGTACAGGCAAACTTAACCCTAACCCTAAACCTAACAACCTAGAAATGACTCTTTTTTAAGAATGGAAGGATAAATTTCGTGCAGGGGTGAAAGCAACATAAAATATTGGCGAAATGGGAAACTGGCGAAGTGGGAAAATGGCGAAATGGGAAAATGGCTAAATGGGAAAATGGCGAAATGGGAAACTGGCGAAGTGGGAAAATGGCGAAATGGGAAAATGGCTAAATGGGAAATGGTGGGAAACTGGCGAAATGGTTAATGGCAAAATGGCAAATGGCGAAGTAGAAAACTGGCGAAATGGGAAGACACCAACCAGGTGCACAGAAAAGAATAGGGAACTGCGAGAACATAAGTTTGAAGAAACTAAACACTATGTTATAAAATCAGCAAGCTTAGACCAACCAGTTTCAAAACAAAAAAAAAACGTTCCGCTTTCATCGGAAATGGAATTAATACATAAATACATATGGTAAACCACGTTTACTGGTGGCCACTCATGATCACGTAGATGATAAATTTTTTAATTAAAATGTAAATCTGTTAATTTTCAGGTTGCATTTCCACCATTGACTGACGCTAGCCATTAATAATGTGGTTTTCTAAGATGTCTTGCCATAATACGTAAAACGCAAAACAACAGCGTTATATATATTACGCTATATATATATATATACGTAAATATATATAGAACAATTCACAGTAATTAAAGGTTCCTGTAGTGTATAACCCATCCATATATTTAGTGTTCCAATTGATAATAATTACAGTCGGTAGATGGAGTTGGTGTAGGAGATGAGGTATTGAAATCGAGGCTCTTATTATGGCGGGTAAATAAACAGCATAAAGACAAAGCAGTGTTATTGGTTAAATCTGGAAATATAACACAGTAAACGTTACATATGGCGACGAGGATAAAAGATTAAATTCGACTGACAACTCAAGCTACAGCTGACGAGATGTCTTCCCTGAAACAGCTGGATATAGGATTATTTCCTGAGTTTGATCTGGCGGGTGATCCTTCCAGTGTTGGTCCCAGATGGCAAAAGTATTTGAAAGCCTTCAGGCCGTACGCTAATGCAAAATGTATCACTGACGACGGTCAGAAAAGAGACTTATTGTTAACATGTGGGGGTTAAAGGTTACAAGATTTATATGACACCCTACACCCAGAAGACTCCGAGGAAGAAGAAGAAGAGGATAAAGAGACAACTGTCAACCAATCTGCTGCTGAAACAGGAGATGGTGGATGTGAAGGAGCAGCGCCGGTAGTGGTGAGAAACAGGTTTAAAGAGACCGTTGAAATATTGTCAAAGCATCTTGTGGTGCAAGTTAATGTGTCGTTCGACAGACATATGTTTAAGAGGCTATACTACCAGAGGCAAATGAGACTATAAGCTGCTACATCACACGGTTGAGAGAGAGGGCTGCCAACTGCGAATTCATAGATGAAGATGACCAAATCAGGGACCATATTATCCATACATATGGGGCCACAAGTCTGCGTAGGAAACTCCTACAAATCGGAAAACAGCTGACATTGGCTAAATTGCAGGAGATTGCTTGTGCCTATGAAGCTGTAGAGACTCAGTTGGAAGAAATGCGTCTAAATGGGACTGTCCACAGAGTAACAGGTAAACCGCAAAGGGATAAACCGATTAAAGATGACAAGGACGGGGTGTATCGGAAGACACTGCGACCATCCCAAGGTGTGTGTTATAGATGTGGACAAAGCGGACATTACGGCAAAGATGTAACTTGCCCGGCTAAAGGCAAACAATGTCGTAAATGTTCGAACTATGGCCATTATGCAAAAATGTGTAAATCCAGTGACAGTACGTCAGACTCCTGGAAGCCAAAGAGGGGTAAAGAGCGTGTAAATTACGCTGAAACGAACCAAACAGAGGAAGATGGTGACCATGATTACACATTTTGTGTAAACGATAAAACTGACTGTGACAGAGTGGAAGTCCAGCTGGGAGGGGTACCAGTGAAAATGGTTATTGACTCTGGTGCCAGTGCAAACATCATCTGCCAGTCTTTGTGGGAGCAGCTGAAAGAAAAGCGGATCAAGTGTGCATCACAGAAATGTACGAAACAACTCTTCGCATATGGATCGATCTAAAGTTCCATTACCTGTAATTGGTACATTTCAGTGCACAGCAGTAGTGCAAAATACACAGGTGAATGCAGAGATCATGGTTGTGAAAGGAAGTGGACAGCCATTACTTGGGAAGAAAACTGCAATGTAACTCGGTGTGCTGAAAGTGAGACTGAATATAAACACAATAGCAAGTGACAGCATTGAAAACGAATTTGAGAAATGCTGTACAGGGGTTGGTAAGCTGACAGATTAGCAAATACAACTACACATCAATGAGGCGGTACAGCCAGTGGCTCAACCTGTCAGGAGAGCTCCATTTGCGCTCTGTGACAAAATCGACCAGAAACTGAAAGAACTGCTTAACATAGATATCATCGAGCGTGTAGAAGGGCCGACACGCTGGGTAAGCCCATTGGTGGTAGTACCAAAGCCGAACGGGGACATTCGTGTGTGCGTCGACATGAGGCAAGCAAATAAAGCGATCATCCGTGAGCGCCACTACATACCAACTGTGGATGAGGTGCTACATGAGGTGAACAACAGCAAGGTATTCAGCAAACTCGACGTAAAATGGGGATATCACCAAGTGGAGTTGAGCCCGGAATCACGTGACATAACAACGTTCGTGATGCATGCTGGATTATTCCGGTACAAAAGGTTAATGTTCGGGATATCGGCAGCACCAGAGAAATATCAGCATGTCTTAGAACAGGTTCTGGCCGGATGCGGGGCCAGTAACATTTCCGACAACATGGAGATACACAAGAAGAACATGATAAATGCATGCTGAGTGTACTGAAGAGATTGAATTAGCGTGGACAGACTTTAAATAAAGACAAGTGCAAGTTTAACCTGACACAGATAGAATTCATGGGACTTCTGTTGTCAACCAGAAGTGTGGGTCCAACCGAAGAGAAGGTCAGAGCCATAGTGGACGCTAGGGAGCCTGAAACCGCAATGGAAGTAGGTAGTTTCCTGGGCCTGGTCAACTTCAGTGCAACGTTCATCCCGGATTTTGCTAGTTTGAGTGAACAGATAAGGAGACTAACCAGAAAAGGCGAAGAATTCAAATGGGGCCCAGAACAGACCCAAGTCGTTCCAAGAACTGAAACGTTGGTTGGCCAATCACAAAACATTGGCTTACTTAAGACAAGGGGAGAAAACACAGGTCATAGCTGATGCAGGACCTGTCGGTCTTGGCGGGATATTGGTTCAAATACAGGACGGAGAGCCCAGAGTTGTGAGCTATGCCAGCCGCAGTCTCAGCGATGTAGAGCGCAGGTATTCGCAAACCGAGGAGGCGCTAGCATTAGTTTGGGCATGTGAGAAGTTTCATACGTACTTGTATGGCATCACGTTTGAACTAGTTACAGATCACAAGCCTCTGGAAGTGTTCTATTCAGCCAGATCGAAACCATTTGCTCATATCGAAAGATGGGTATTACGCTTGCAGCCATACGTGTTCGATGTCGTGTACAGACCGGGGAAAAATAACATTGCTGATGCATTATCTCGGTTAACACAGATCACAAAAGCACAGAACGTAGCTGAAAAATATGTTCAGTTTGTCACTAAAGCAGCGACACCGCGAGCTATGACGACACAAGAGATCGAAGAAGAGTCGACCAGCGATGCTGAACTACAGGAAGTGCAACAATGTATCAGTTTGCAGAAGAAATGGGAAGATTGCAAGTCAGCAAGCTACAAACATTTGTGAGATAAACTATGTGTTGTTGGCAATGTAGTGCTGCGTGATAGGAGAATCGTCCTGCCATGTAAACTGCGACCATGGGCAATTGAACTAGCTTATGAGGGGCACTCAGGCATTGTGGCCATGAAGCAACTGTTGAGAACCAAACTGTGGTGGCCAAATCTCGACAAAGAGGCTGAACGCCAGTGCAGTGCTTGACACAGCTGCCAACTTGTCGGTATGCCAAATGCACCTGAGCCTATGTCGCGAACAACAATGCCCAAGGGACCGTGGGAGGGATGTGGCAGTGGATTTTCTTGGACCGTGACCAAATGGAGTAAGTCTGCTAGTAGTGGTAGATTACTATAGTAGATACTTTGATGTTGCATTCATGAAGAGCACCACCTCTGAGAAAACAATTGAGGCACTGGCAGGAATGTTTGTGACACACGGTCTCCCAGTGACACTCTCATCTGACAATGGGCCACAGTTCCGGTCTGTTGAGTTCAGGAGGTATTGCAAGGACAATGGCATCAAATTGTGCCGGAAAACACCTCTATGGCCACAAGCCAATGGAGAGGTTGAGCACCAAAACAGATCATTGCTGAAACGACTCAAAATCAGCCAAGTCGAAGGTGAAAAGATGCAGCAAGCAGTGCGGAAATTCCTCATGCAGCAGCGCACGACACCACATGCCACGACAGGTGTCACACCATCCGAACTGATGTTTCGGCTAAACATCAGGACTAAATTACCTAACTTTATGAATGAAGGTGTGAGGGATCACGAAAAGGGAGAGACAGAGAAAGTACGCTGACCAGAGAAGGAAGGCGCAGACCAGTACCTTGATGCCAGGAAAAAGAGTACTACTCAGAGGAGCGAAGGATAATAAACTCTCGACAACGTTTGAATCTGAGCCTTACACGTTAGTCAGCAAGACTGGGAACAAAGTTATTGTTGAATTGCCACAAGGAGTGAAGTACGAAAGAAATAGTTCTTTCGTAAAGAAGTACAACGAGCGACCAGCTAGCCCACACGCCGAGTATGATGAGGACAGCAATATCGTACCAGATGAGATACCAGAAGAGGGGAATCCAGCAACCGAAGCTCCAGCAGAAGTGATGGCCCTGAAGAGAACTGTGCGCGTGCGAACAGCACCGAAGAGATTTAAGGACTTTGTTGTGGGCGCAGTTCAAAGTGAATAGTGATTTTGGATACTACTCGTTCCATTGTTTGGTTGTAATACTGGTCTGCATGATGAGTCTGAACGACTTTGATACAAGGACTAGTTTACACAAGGAAGTTTGAACAGTAGAGTTCTTTTCATTGTTGAGAAATGTTTTCAATATATACGGATATAGAAATACATTCATATATAGATGTCCTGCATGTGAAATCATTAATTAGGTTATAATTGTGATCTGAGGAAAAGAGGGATGTAGTGTATATATTTAGTGTTCCAATTGATAACTAGAAAGGGCAGTTGTTGCCAACTACATGTATCCCCCGTGTTCTCCCCAAAAATTGAAGATGTGTAAGCATACGAAGTTTGGTCGCGCTAGGTCAATTAGAGGCCGAGTTAAAGAGCAGAAGGAAAATATGATGAAGGTCAAGGTCAATGTCAAATAAAGGTTGCAGTGACCTGGTTTCGGTACGCGACACACTATCTCCCCAAGATGTGTAAGTATACCAAGTTTGGTTGCGCTAGGTCAATTAGGGGCCGAGTTATAGAGCGGAAGGAAGATATGATCAAGGTCAAGGTGGTAGCGCTAGGTCAATTAAGGTCAAATAAAGGTCGTAGTGACCTGGTTTTGGTACGTGACACACCTTCTCCCCAAGATGTGTAAGTATACCAAGTTTGGTAGCGCTAGGTCAATTAGGGGCCGAGTTATAGAGCGGAAGGAAATAAGATCAAGGTCAAGTAAAGGTCATATAAGGTCGTAGTGACTGGTTTTGGTATGCGACACAACCTTCTCCCCAAGATGTGTAAGTATACCGCAAGTTTGGCTGTAAGCTCTAGCTCATTACGGCAGCCGAGTTATAGGGCAAGCAAGGAAAATTGATCAAGGACCAAGGTAAGAGGTCAAATAAAGGTCCGTAGTAACCTGGTTTTGGTAGCGCAGGTCCTATTAGGGGCCGAGTATAGAAGGGGCTGGACAAGAGATATGATATAAGGTTAAGGTAAATGTCAAATATTAAGGTTGCGCGCCACGTGACCTGGTTGGTACGCTGCCACCTTCTCCCAAAGATGTGTAAGTAACCAAGTTTGGTAGCGCTAGTCAATTAGGGGCCAAGTTAGAGAGCAAAGAAGGGAAATAAATGATCAACGGTCAGGTAAAGGTCGAATAACAGGTCGGCAGTGACCTGATTTTGGTAAGCTGCTCACGTTCTCCCCAAGATGTGTCAAAGTATACCAAGTTTGGTAGCGCTAGTAAATTAAGGGGCCGAGTTAGAAGATCGGAAGGAAAATATGATCAAGGTCCAAGTAAAGGTCAAATAAATGTCGCAGTGAACTGGTTTTTGTACGCTGCTCACCTTCTCCCCAAGCATGTGTAAGTCTACCAAGTTTTGGTAGCAATAGCTAAAATCAGGGCCGAGTTTACAGAAATCGGAAGGGTAAATATGATCAAGGGTCAAGGTAGAAGGTAAATAAATGTCGCAGTGATCTGCGTTTTGTACACTGCTCACCTTGCTTCCCAGTGTGCAAAGTATAAAGTTTGGTAGCGCTAGTCAATTAGGGCCCGAGTTACGAGATCGGAAAGAAAAAAATATGATCAATTCAACGGTAAAGGTCAAAATAAAGGTCACAGTGAAACGCTGGTTTTGGTTAAACACTGCCACCTTCTCACCCAAAAATGTGTAAGTATACCAAGTTTGGTAGCGCTAAAAGGTCAAATTAGGGGTCCGAGTTAAATAAGAGCAGAAGAAAATTGTCTGCAGGCGGCTGGGAGAGACATGAAACCATACGTATCCCGGCCGACTTTCGTCGCGGGTGATACAATAATTAGCAGTCCCGCAGATGGCAGTTGGTGTAGGAGAAATGAAGGGTATTGAAATCGAGGTTCTTATTATAGCGGGTCAAATAAACAGCATAAAGACAAAGCAGTGTTATTGGTTAAATCTGGAAATATAACACAGTAAACGTTACAGTTCCCATGCACATCGATTACAGAAGGATTAGGAATCGCTGGTTGCTGAATTGCACGCGAAAAGATCGGTCGGTCAGCTAGTCAAGTCAGCTAGAATTCATCAACGACCAATAAAGGGCGATGCATACGCGCACACATCCGTTTCAAACAAGTAAATTCATCGAGTAATTACAGCTATGTATACATCTCCATGACTTTACACAAAAGCACGGATTTTCTTACTGTTATCACCAGCTGTTCTATAACAACACTCTCATAGAAGTCACACAAGGAAAGGTGGATGCTACAGTAACTGCTATACTACAGTTTGACACAGTTGGCCCACATTCTTGTTACGCGAAATTTAGATTTCTCTCTCCAGGTTATAAATGTAGCGAGAATATTAACCAAGATTTCACCAAACATTGGCATCAGTGCTGCACAGTTACGTGCTCACGCTGCTGCCTACCACACTGATTAGCTGTTATATACTAATAATTGATGACATGGTGGTTGTGGACATGTACTTTCATGACATTTGCATCATAATAAAATATTCTACATTGATTAAATTAATTATCACAAATATATAAATGTACTAGCGGGATACCGGCATTGCCCGGGGAAATCAGTGGCGTTACTTCAGTTGGTGACCGTTTGGTGAAAGAAAAATACCCCAAAATCGAAACTATCTATCTATCATGCATCCGTTCATGCCAATCCCAATCGCTCCGCCCGACATCCCATCCCATCCCATATTCGCATCCATCCAAGGCCCAGGCCTTCCATTCCATCCCATCCCATCCCCCTATCCCAGCCCATCCAATGCCATGCCATCCCATCCCCATCCCATTCGCATGCCATGCCATCCCATCCCAATCCCATCCCAACAGTAAAACAATATAAGAAATCAAAAGTAAGTCACTTAAAATAAAAAAGTCAAAAATTATAATAATAAATGAATTATTATAAAAATATATATATTTTGATATTTAACCTACATAGGCTTCCGCTGAAGTGTTCCGTCAGTTTGCGCTAGTCATTCACCATGCTAGTACCATAGTTTATTCTGGATTTTCACTAAACGTTTAAATGTGGTAAAAAAATTAAAACTTTGAAATTAATGGTGAATACTGCAGAAGTACATACTAAACAGTCCAAAAGTAAAGAAACAAAGCATTTCCCGAGGTGGGATTCGAACCCAGAATCAATGGTTTAGGAGTCCGATGCTTTATCCATTTGGCTACTGGGCCGTTATGGTTATACACCGTGGATTCACACGTACGTGATGTATAATAATGTTAATCTGTACGCCATCTATTGATGAATAGAATTTTTATTAATTTTTAATTTTTTAACTTTTTTGAAATTCAGTTTGAGTTTCAGCCAGAACCACCTCCCAGACGTGCTGATTCTGAAAATACATTTACATACCAGAGACCAGGCTCAGCTCTGCTAACAATTTTCTACTTTCATCACAATGGCAATGAATTATTCTACTAATAAAAACTTTGATGCAATAGTGTGATAAAATTAACAGTACACATTTCAAAAGACAGTACATGATTTTCAGTCGTCTTTTCGGTGTGTGGTAGCTCTAGAGATTAAATGAACCGCCACTATATATATAACCGCAGCAAACCAAACTTACACAATATGAATGGATGCACGTAACATAATGCAAACAAAACAGTTCCTATACTAGAAGCAGTGCAACGTGGGGTTAGCATGAATGAATGCGTGCATACAGAGAATGTTACTGACTGTGTAGCAGCTGCCGGTGGGGCGGAATGGTGATGCGACCATTTGGGTAGCTGCAAGCTGTCTTGCCTCAGCTCAGACATGACACACATGCGACCTGTGCCTCACCATACACTTATTCACCTGCAACAGCAACGAGAGATAGAGTGACTAAGCAAGCAGTGGGACGCAGGAATGCTGTGTGAGAGTGGAGAAAAGGGGGGAGAGAGACAAAGAAAGAAATGGAGAGAGAGAGAGAGCGAGAGGGAGAGAGAGCGAGAGAGAGAGAGAGAGAGAGAGAGAGAGAGAGAGAGAGAGAGAGAGAGAGAGAGAGAGAGAGAGAGAGAGAGAGAGAGAGAGAGAGAGAGAGAGAGAGAGAGAGAGAGAGAGAGAGAGAGAGAGAGAGAGAGAGAGAGAGAGAGAGAGAGAGAGAGAGAGAGAG
>NW_014577094.1:700962-702530 GCF_000485595.1 Priapulus caudatus | reverse complement strand
AGAGACAAAGAAAGAAATGGAGAGAGAGAGAGAGAGAGAGAGAGAGAGAGAGAGAGAGAGAGAGAGAGAGAGAGAGAGAGAGAGAGAGAGGAAGAGAAAGTGAGCGCAAGATTTAAACAAAACAACTCCAGCTTTTACTGGCAGTAAAGTATGGTTTATTTAGTGCTGATCACTTTTGTACGAAATAATGCCAGTGCCTGCACTCAGATACAAAATTCAGTAAGAAAAACAAACTCAACTAGACAGAGGGCACTCATGGAGAGTGCATACCTCCGCGAGCGTGTAACATGTATGTGTATAACAGCTGGCTCGCTGCTGGCTGCTGCTGGACGCCCTAAGGCGAGCTGCTGCTGACTGGATGCCCCAAGGTGAGCTGCTGCTGACTGGACGCCCTAAGGTGAGCTGCTGCTGACTCGACGCCCTAAGGTGAGCTTCTGCTGAATCGATCGCGCCAAGGCTACACACACACACACACACACACACACACACGAGACCGATTACATGACCTCCGTTGCAACTCCGTTGCGCGGAGGTAATAAGCGTACAACTTTTTTTGAGTTTGGAATACTTTCTAATGGCCCAGTCACACATACGCGACGCACGGCCCGCGCATTGAAAAAATGGAAAATAAGATCAGTGCGTCGTTGTGCGCCCAACTTTTGTCAGGATTTGGAAGAAGCTAGCGAGTTGACAACGAATGCACAGCGTGTTGCTAGCGCGCTGCGCGTATACAGGGCGCATACAGAGCGTATACACGGCGCACATGTTAAATGTGAACGAATGGTCCGCGCATGCACCACGCATTCAACGCACAGCCAGCGAACGGTCATGCATGCCGTGACAATGAGCTTGACGGTCTCTGGCTGCTGCTGCATCGTGCTCAGAAGAACTTGGAAACGGTTAACCAGGATGCCGAAAGCATTTTCTACGACCCTCCTGGCTCGGGAAAGCCGTTAGTTCAAGATGCGCTCCGGCCGCGTCATACCTCAGAGGCTGAACGGCTTCATCATGTTGGGTCGTAGGGCGAAGGCATCGTCACCGACGAAGAAGTAGGGCACACCCTGGTTGTGTTGGGAAGAGAAGCGGGATCAGGGAAGCCTAGACTACCATCTTCAACGCATTTATTCAGCTCAGAGGCATTGTAGATCTGAGCATCTGATGCTGATCCCATACCGCCGATGTCTGCCCAGATGAACTTGTAATCAGCATCCACGAGCGCCATGAGGAAAACGGAGTAGAACCCTTTGAAGTTGTAGTATAGGGAACCACTGTTTGGAGGACACTTGCAGTTGACGTGCTTGCCATCAAGTGCACCACAGGTATGGGGGGAAGTTCCACCTCTCCATGAACTTGTCAGATATGGCACGCCATTCCTCAGGAGTGGTGGGACACTTCATCACCTCATCCTTGTACTCATCGATGATGGCCTGGCACACTTCTGGGATGAGCAGGGATATGGTGTTGTGAGGCACCCTCCACCCATAGGACATTGAGTGATACTTGGTCCCAGAGGCAAGATGCCACAGAGTGAGGGCAAGCTTCAGGCCAGGGTCGAGGGCCTCTCTGTA
>NW_014577094.1:676034-696034 GCF_000485595.1 Priapulus caudatus | reverse complement strand
TGGGTTAGAAACAGCCTAGGTTGGGGAATTAGGCAGTTAGCAGACAGATTACAAACGATAGGTGGCGCGAGTACAGAGGTGTGTTCAGGAGAGCGAGCGCTCGATGCGAACGCTCGATGAACGAACGCAGCGCCTCTTGAACGACACACGAGCGCTCGCTGTGCGCTGGCTTTATCCATAATGGCGGCCCCCATAGAGGGTTACTCAGCAGATTTTAATCGCGAGATTTTAATGTCTTCGAACAAGTACTGTTAAACGAATTAGCAGACGAAATTGATACGAATTGAATTTAGAAGTAAATGAATGAATGAAAAATGAAATGAAGTTGAAATAGATTGCAAATTGAAGTCAGAAATGTTAGATTCCCATTTGCCAGATTGCCCGTCGCCATCTTGTAAACAACCCCGCGCGCTGAGCGAACAGCCTTTTGAATTTGCGCGTGCGCTCGCGCAGTGTCGTTCAAAAGGCGAGCGCTCGCCAGCGTTCGCTCTCCTGAACACGCCTCAGGTGCTGGACAGTGTGGACACATGTACGGTTGGCGCGTAATAAGACGAATGAGAGTTGTGCGTGATTGGTTGTGCACTGTGCAGAGTAGAGCTTGTTGGTGATTGGACGAGAGAGTCATATATATAGATAGAGAGCGTTTTGAACAGGAGTGGAACGCGGAGCGAGAGTTGGAACTGGGAGACGAGACGAGACAAGATGGTGACTGTATATTTGTAAACAATATATCCTATTAGTGAACACAAATTCTACATACTCTTCCAGTTATTTTATTCTAAATTCTTACATACAAACGCATCGATCCTTTCAAGATCTCAACATGTATGGATGTGTATATGTGTGTGTAATGAGTATTTTTATTGAACAGAAATGGTTTTGATGCATAAAAACAAGTTAACAAGATCGTACTAATACGACTAATTATTGTTGCTAGATATTATGTGTGCGTAATGAGTATTTTTATTGAACAGAAAATATTCGTATGTTGGATAATTAAAACCCATTTCTGGAGGCTACAGGGCGAGGGTGTTTCTTATTTATTAACTTAAGAGAAGAAGGATTGCAATATCTTATAAATAACTTCTAGATTCAGTTATAATATGAACGAATTTGTCCTAAAATAAAGATTGTTCAGTTAAATAGCAGACTTTAGGTATAAATATAATTGCACTTTTGTGATTAGCCCTCGGTCTGTAACGCACAAAATAAATCTGCAAAAGTGCAACTTCGTCGGGGTGGCAGTACAATCGCAGAGTGTCATGTCAGCGGCAGAAAATAAATAAAGATGTCCAAACTCATTGTTGTTTCATGACAAATGTGAATGCATGATTATAGAAATTTGTAGGTATATACTATTATTTATGCACTTACTATCATAATATACCCTAAAATTCTAGGGTGTAGTGTCCCTGTAAATTTATTTGCTAATCAGGGTTTTAGGTCCTACTTAAAGCTTGTCATGAAAACACCAAAGCCTAGCCAGACCTGCGATCGGTCGATGTATAATTACCGCGTGTGCGCACACACGCAATTTGAAAAAGCAATTCTAGAGCAATTTGGAGTGACGAGTCTGATTTCTTGCAACTCGTCACAAGCGACCAGAATCACTACGGGTTGGAGTTGCACATTCCCGCAGACGCAGCGATTTCACAGCAATTTTTACAGTGATTCTAGAATCGCTGTCAAGTTGCATGAAAAAATTGCAGGTCTGCGCTAGGCTCAAGCAATCTCTTTCGGTGTTATTTCAACCACAATAGTTCAATTATTGGGCAAACTTTGCATACATATTATGTCTAATGCAAAAAATCTACATGAAATGATACCAAAGTTATCATTTCAAACGTATGGGAATACCCTTTGTATACAAACTGATACAGAGTCTTTTTTCAGCATGTAATGCAAAAACAACCACGTACAATAAGTCTAAACAGGCTTCTCATGTCATGCCCATGCCATAACGAATGCAATGACAATCAGCCTATTTTTTGCGCCTCTACTGGCGTATCAAAACTTCTTTGATCCCTTTGCTTGGTATAAAGTTAAACAACAGCTGCTCAAGCCACTACTCTTAGATAGCACGTCCAAGATGAGGCTGAATGACTGACTGGATTGAATATTTGTGTTGGTACGAAACTGCCTAATGACATGCTTTGTCACAGTAGTGGTGTTGGTCAAGTTTCAAACAACAAAAACAACATGTAGATAGCCAAGAACATGAACTAATTTAACCATTAATGCCTTACAGAGTAATATCCCTCTGCTACTCTCTTCAACTCGCTTCACTTTTACCATTGAGTAATTGTCAAGAGTGACAGATCGACGTAACCATATAGATGAGAGATGAGAACTCAGTTTGTTGCACATTTAATTCCCATTACACGATATTGCTTTTAAAAGCTATATTCATACAGTCTTTATTCAGAATGATGCCAAACAATGACCAAGCAAATTCTTGGACTAATACTACCCAATGATGGAAAGGTTGAAGTGTCATGTGACTATGCAGCTGTAAGTACTCAGCTGCTGCATTGGATGTTACTTTGAAGAGAACACATAGTGATGAAATTCACACTTAATCAATATCAAACCTTGCCTTGGCTCAAACGAGAAGATTGAACGAAACATACATAGCAAAAGTGAATGCAAAAGTCCTGATGATATTTCGAGTAAATTAAAGAACATTTAATCAACGTTACCTTGTAGGCTTGTATAACTGTTGATTTTTAGGTGACAGGGAGGGTTCGGTGTGTAAGAACAGTGATTGGAGGAACCGAATGTCAGTGTAGTGCTACTTACATAATTTCTGGTACTCTGGATTGCTACAACGGTTCTTGTACTCTGCAAACATGATTCTAACGTTTGCAGCACTACTGTGGTGATCCCCAGCGGAACGCATCAAAGCCACTGCAAAGAGATTTACATGAACTAAATTACGTGCCATAGAAGTACATCAAGAAAATAACTACATTTTGCACATAAAATAATGTGTACATTAGCTACCACCCTCACAGCCATTTCACACCGAGTTAATTACGGTACGGTGCACCTACTTCCAGTGGCTTAATGGGAATTGTAATCATAGTGCTCATATATATAATATATACTTCTTTTTGGTCAACTCCTACACACACTGCACCAATGTGTGCGTGCGTGTGTGAATAGTGGGTCGGCATCATGTTACATGTAACTGAGTAACTCATGCAACGTCTGTAATTATTTACTATACAAGCAACTTCATCAATATATATATATTGCCCTATGACAGCAAATCTGGTACATAATTTCATCCACATGATTATCACACACACTGCTCCAATTCAATAACTCTGCTATATATATATATATATATATATATATATATATATATATATATATATATATCAATAACACATATATATATCCATCACATCTTCTTCACTTTTCTCTCCTTGTTCACATTTTGTGCTATAACTTTATTATCATCGTTGTTTATAACTTCATGGCCCTATCCACCAGATAGCCAAAATGCCACACAGAAGCAATGTCATGTATAAAATTCCCCGTTGTATTATGTGTTAGTCTATTACTAGATAGTTTTAGCACGTTTATCAACAGACAAAGCTGATATATAATGTTACATGTTCTATTTAAGAGTATCATGAGGCTCCATATAGAGATTTTATTGCATTTTGCTAACAACTTGAAATGTGTATCATTGGTATCATGAAGGCAGTTTGGTCCTTTCATACAATTTTACTCTGGCTCCCATGAAGAATTCAAGTACAGGCCAATTGATGTGAAATTTGGTGTATTAATTGCAACACAGTGAAACACGCGCAGACACTCTTAATATACTTGGCACGTTACTCAGCACACCATTTCAGTCAAATATTTAGAATGAAGCCTACTAAAAGAAAATATTACGTACTGCTTAGAAATTTATTTTTAGCTACTATTTACACACTATAGCTGTACTTGCTGCAGTTGTTTCGGTGTGCACATGCAAGCAACTAGCATGCACGTCAGCAGGCATGCAGTTAGTATATATATATATACATACACGCACATAGACACAGACATCCGTTTATGACTAGAAACTCAAAATATTATACATATTTAAAAATAAAAACAATTCTCAACTATGTGCCGTTGAAGATGCATTATCTGAAAATCAAACACAAAGAAACAATGTTCTTAAATTTTCATTGTACATAATTATGTTTATTAATTTAAAATTTGTTCTTTCCTTGAAACTTTTTTACAATTCCTGTGTTACCTGGGCAGCAGTGGTTTGACTAACCCAGCATGCCTCAATCAGGGTAACATGAATGGTGTTACAGCTGAAGATTCATGAATTGCCTATTACTATTAGCGAATATTAAAACAATTATCTGAATAACCAGATATGCGAATGTTTAGGACTTCTAGAAAGATGGTTTATAAGCAGTTGCGCGAGCACAGCCTAGAACAGCTATTTAATCAAAAACCAGCTTATTTCAGCTCAGCTCTTATAACAACAAGCAATGTGATAATAACAAATGTATGAAGAATTTACATGAGTGTGAAAGCATGCATATATGTAAGGTAGGCAGTTAAAAACTTGTGAACTAGCTGAAGGTATGAAGCAGATGTCACTGGTTGTCAATACACGCACTTGATTTTAGTTACACAGCTTTACACAGCGTTAACTAGCGAGATACAGTCGGGGTGGGAAGAGAAAGACAGCAGATAAAATAGAGAGCGAGGGGGGAGGGGGACAGAGTGAGAGGGATGAAATTAAAGCCTTTTGGTTTAATAAGCAACGCCATTGTATCAGACTCAGAGGAAATGAACAATATGCACTGCACACCCTGGTAATTATTTCTGTTTAATTTAAGGCAAAATTATGACAAAATATGAAAAGAAATCTTTTCTAGGATTCAACTGTTGAATTTTGTTGTTGACTTTGTTTCACTCAGACAGGTTCAGTCACCCAACAAAGATTAAAAAAAGGTCAGAGTACACAAAGGGCCTACGAATCCCTGCTAGTGGCCCAAGATTATCAGTTTTGTGCATGAACACGAGAATACAAATAACACCCAAGCAAACGGGATGGAACACAATGACTGAAACATTCCATACCTATATTGTATACCATCTTACCGTGTCTAAAAATTGAATGGACAACTAAACTTTGCATAAGGGTTGAAAGTACATGCAAGGGTTTTTGAAATTAAGCCATGTTGAAATCAATAGGTCACACCTAAAAAACAAAGGATGTACACATTCTGAACATGGTAGAAACCTTCTGTCCCACACTGTCAACCACTAAACCAAACTTTTCTTGCAATGTCCGTTATCACATTCCCTACCCGCCATTCTACCATAAGCCACGCATGCAAATCTACAATTAAAATCTTACACCAGGAGATTAGCTTCTTCCAAGAAATACCACGCTCATTACACATCAAATTACTAGACCTGTCCAGTGTCCACACTAAAAAAAATACTTCACAAGGGGTTAAACAGAAAGTCACATTGCCAAACCTGAAATACAGACAGCACTTACGGCACAACCATCTGGTCACAGAAAAACAATAAATCCAAGTCCAAAGCACATGTAGAAACGTCAATATTCTCCATACCTTACGGCCATTCATGGTCATGTATAGCGAATGAAGCTGCCCACATCAAAAATAGTTCTACTATTCAGAGGGATGCATCTCGATCGTTAAATGTAAACATTGACCATTGATTCTTCGCATTGTGTACCGTCTTTCTTTTATTAGACCATAATATATTTTATTATAGAAATTTCTCCTTCAGGGAATCACATCGATTCCCTGCATCGATTCTCCAATATTTTTACGTAATAAGGAATGTTGTGTTATGTATAGCAAAGTCAGAACAAGTCCATACTGCTCGAATATTTTTTCCCCAGACAAAGTGATTTCCCCCCGTTTTCACGTGTACAATATATACCCCACCCCTTCACAAAAACAAAACAAAAACTCAGATCTGCCAGATTTAAGCGCTCCTGAACTCCTAATATAAAACTCATCGAATTGAGGCTCTAGTGTATTTGTCTTGGTGTATTTACGGGATGTCAAACAAGCAAATTAACTGCGTATACAGTTCGTCTGCCAACCGTCATTGCACACGATATCCCAGTGCTAGAGTCTATACACGCCACGCGGCAAACTTCTTCACTGTCTCTGTGAAAATTGATCAATATTATGTTAATTCATTACAAAATCCTTCCTCTACGGGATAAAAACTGTAGGTTCAGAACTTCAGACAATGCCGACATACAGCACCACTGCCCAACTCACATGCTGAACCACAATACAGTGGCTTGTACTGCTTGTAGGAATAGAAGACATTTAACGCAGAATACTTTAAAAAATGTATATATTACGTCTCTCTTTCCTGTTCACCCTCTTTATACTGGAGATGATAGATCTGACAGAATAATAAGGCTATAATATTAAACAAATGATCTGTCCTTTAGCACAGATTACGGAGCATACAAGAATGAAGGACGACCAAATCAACGTTTTAAATCATGCTACACATCGCATTCAGAATGCTCTCTATATATATGCTCCAGGATTCAGTATCATAAACAATTCAGACTATCCCTCGGGTCACGTCACTGCTCAAGATAATTGCGTTAGATGTAAACTCAAAAAGCCGTGTGTGTGTCAATTAATAATTCAAAATAATTCCTCTTTCCAGTTGTACGGATGCTGCATGGTATAAATGTACGTTTTATATGACACAGGCTATAAGACTTCAATGTCTTATAACCTGTGTCATATAACCTGCGATACATCCCAATTCAAGTTTAAATTCAAATTTTCCTGCGACGAATGAGTAAAAATTCTGATAAGAACGACACGTGGCTATATCACTGCGTATAAACTATTATTACACACCCTATTGAAGTACCGTGTTATGCAAAATCTAAGACTACACAAACCTGAAATCCACAGCTGAGTCAACAGCGTTCATAATACACGCCTAGAAGTCAACTTACACAACTCATTAGTACCACGAAGACAGCAGAAGTGCAGCATGCAACCTTGTAGTTGGTACCTTATTTTCTAGTGGCAGCACCAGGCAATAGCACGTGCTTTTCCCGGCGCCGCCTTACAGCCATACATGTATGCTGTTGAATCAATATTCCAGAAGCCCAAAATTCTTAGCTTAAGTAAGCGTACATAACTGCTTACATACACTAATACTCAAGCAAATGAACATAATTTGTTAAAATGGTGCACCCTGCGCCCACATGTACGTAATCATGTTGTAATATAGAATCGCAATCATACCCAATCTCATACTGCTCTGACTCAAATCACACACCACCACTGACGTAGCGATGTTTGCCTTTGCTTATCTGCATGAGGTGTACATTCTGTGATTGTGAATGCCACAAAAAAGAGAAAGAAATCATAGAAAGCAACATCAACTACTCATTTTTAAACAATAATTATCAATATTTATGTATCGTACTATTTCAGTTATACCTCAGAATATTACCAGTACGTTACAGGTGGCTTTCAGTAGCCACTCATCTATGTGGACGAGTGCACCTTTTTTCTAAACTCCTACCCTGGTAAATGGCAGATTGAATATGATCAGAATTATGATATTATTTTAGCAAAGTAGATTATCTTCACTTGCATATATTTCTTCCAAGTAGATATCAAAACAAATTGTATGCACTTCAGGAATATGTATTCACACCGGGATTTGTCCATGCTAAGCCTAGAACGAGCCTACACGAACAATGCACTACAATGTAAAGACATACTACATTATAAAAAAAAATTCAGCACAATAACTGCTTCATTGTAGTAATTTGTACTATAATATTTCATTTAATGGATAATATGATACATTCCATACATGATAATGATAATCAGTGTTGTAGGTCTCGAGGCCGGTCTTGGCCTCGAGACCGGCCTCGAGACCGTTTTCCTTAGTCTCGGTCTCGTCTGGCCTCGGAGTGCAATGACTCGGACTCGGACTCGGACTCGAGCCCTCCGGACTCGAGGACTCGGGTCGATGCCGGCTCGAGACCACTACATACATAGTACACAACTGTACATATTGTAACACGAGGCAGTTTACAAGAATTTAAAACTAAAATTCTTAGGTTTTCTATATATACGGCCTAATCTTGTAAACGTTTCAATTGCTCGATTAAGATTCTTGTCCCTTGTTTGAATCTGCTGTCACTTCTTCCTTTGCGCTTTTCCTACCACTTCCTTCTCTTCTTCTACCACTTCGAAGGTGACTAGCACTCTCTAAATTTGATTCAACAACGCAGTCATTCGCATAAAACAGAAATGGATCCGTTACTTTGACACGTTTCGTATGACTCGTGTCTATGTGTTTTCTCGTGCCAGTTCAGCAAGCCAGATGCGTGAATTGTTCGATACAAGCACACGCACGCACACACTCATGCACCCACGTGTACGTGCACACGCACGCACGCTCGCATGCACTTACGTGTATGTGCCACACACGCACACACGCACGCACGCACGCACGCACACACGCACGCACGTGTACACGCACGCACGCACGTACGTGTACCAGCACACACACGCACGTACGCACGCCACGCACACATGCCACACGCGTGCTACCTGCACACGCGTGTACCTGCACACGACTGTGTACCTGCACACGGGGTACCTGCACACGCACACACGCACGCACGATCGTGTACCGGCACACGCCACGGACGCACGCACGCTCGTGTAAGTTCACACGCACGCACGCACGAACGTGTACATACACACGCACGGACGTCACACGCACGGCATACACTCATGCAACGCACGTGTGACGTGCACACGCACGCCAGGTACGACGTGTACCTGCACACACACGCACGTACGCACACATGCACAGACGTGTACCTGCACACGCGCACGCGTACGGCTTATTTCCCAAGGCCGTTATTTCAAATCTGGCGCCACCGCCGCCATCTTTGTCTCGTGTAAGGATGAAAGCAAAATGGAGGGCCGTACCCGTAGCCTCAAGACTTAAGATACGGCTGGCCTACCCGTAGCCACTGCGAGACAATATCACGCGCGGCTATGGCCGGTAGGAACGTGTACTAACTATCATATGGCTCGTGGAACGATTTGAGTTACATTCTATAAATTCTAGCTAAGACAGTCTTACTCTTAGCCTTAATCTCTGTGAATTTTGAGTCTATTGCAGGCTTTCAGATTTGAAAAGTACAGGAGGACTACATGACTCCCCTAGAACCACCATAGGGGGACTTTTCACGCTCCATAATCACACCCATTAAGAGCGCATGATGGCAGAGCTCCATTAAAAATCACACCCTTAAGAGCATGATGGAGAGCTCACTAAAAATCACACCTCTAAAAGGTCTGCCATTCTTAAAAGGTCTGCCATACGACGACAGGCGCAGTGCTCAATTTTAAGTTTTTTTTTGGGTTCTGTCGGGAGTTGTCCCTCAAGAGTTTTAGTTGTCGGATATTATTTAAAACATGTGCTGCATGCACTCTGCTCACGTGATGCTCAGTGCTGTAAAGCAAAAGCCTAATCAGTGACATTTTTACGTATTGCAGTGACAGCAGACATGGCCATTCGCATGTGTTCACTCATTATATGAAGATAAAAAATATTGGTAATGTGTAAAAGATGCTGGGAATCAATGACGTATAATAATAGTAATTAAAATTTGCAAAAATTTATTTCATAGCATTTACAATAACTACTAACATTACACTACTAACAATTACTAACATTACAAACACTGTATGTGTCAAGTCACAGATGAGCAAAATTGAAAATTAACACGAAACATTGTGTGTTAAACACGTAATGTTATACTTTGTACAAGCAAGCCAGACAATGCGTCTAGACATGTACTTGCAGACGTATTGTGCAACCCTGGCCGTATGTAAAATGAACGCGCGCATTATGAATATAACATTTTTAATAGAGGTGGCACACGCGGACAACCACGGAAGCAATTGTAGTTGCCGAGAGAAAAGCAGTCGTCACGGACGACCGGACGACTGTTAAAATTGAGCCTGCGAAGGGTGTATGAAAGTTGCGCATTCTCATTGGCTACTGAAACTAGCAGTTGGGCTAGAATAGATACTCCACTCAGGCCTCCTGCTCGCGATCCATTGCAACATGACAACATCTATGGACAGGGAAAACTAGGCTCCAGGCCCGCGTGACGCGGCGGCTTTGATGTACACGATCGATCGATACACTGACTTTTGGTGCGCGAGTTCAACCACTTTTATGAGGCGCGATGATCGCGCACCATGGCCACAATTTATGGTGCGCGGTGGAGCGCTCGCAGCGCGATCGCGCCCCTTAAAAATGAAAGCCTGCTATTAAAGCCCGATTAGTCTAATTAATTAGCAATATGCACGCGCCGGTTATCGCTCATAGTCATAGGCTAGTATAGCTCTAGTACTATAGCCCGCGCTTCGATAAACTGCCGCGGCGGCTATAGAACATTTCGGCTGAAATACCAACTACGACCTGTTAACCACCTGTCCCCAAAAAATGATCGAAACGCAAAGTTATCGGGCTTTTTAACACTTATTTATCTACATGGACATCTCACCTATCTTTTTGAACACTTCAACAACTTTACACCATGTATTTGTCCTTTTATTCCCACAAAGTAAGCACCACTACTGGCATTTCATTTTAAAACGACGAGTGGGCGTGCGCACGCTGATGTTACCGGATATGACGCAAAACACATGGCATTTATGGTGCATGTATTATTCAAGGGTGATGGGCGTGAACTCGCGCTGATGTGCCAATGTGCGCCACTGAGGCGCGAAAATGAGGCGCAAAAAATCAAAATGGATCAGAAGAAGGTTTGCCGATGCAGTTTCATCCTTTTCAAAAAGGGATTATTGCCAGGACGCCATGTAAACATACTGCACGGTTGCCAAGCAACATCATGCGCGAGTTCACCCCATCACCCCCCTTGAATAATACGATGCCACCATAAATGCCAGGCACGTTGTTTTGCGACATATCCCGTAACATCACGCGACGGTGCGCACGCCACTTCGTTTTAAAATGAAATGCCAGTAGTGCTTACTTTGTGGATAAAAGGACAAATACTATGGTGTAAAGTTGTTGAAAGTTTCAAAAAGATAGGGAGATGTCCAGGTAGATAAATAAGTGTTTAAAAAGCCCGATAACTTTGCGTTTTGCGATCATTTTCAGGGGACAGGTGTAACAGGTCGTAGTTGGTATTTCCAGCCGAACAATGTACTATAGCCCTGCGGCAGTTTATCGAACGCGGAGCTATACAGTACTAGAGCTAGGCTAGTAAGGCAATGCCTGGTAATACACGCGCGCTATGACCGGTGTGAAACGAAACGTCACGAATTCTATTTTATCCTCCAATCACAGGTCCGGAGCAATTCCTCTGCTTTAGACGCATGGGTCCAGATCATTGAATTGATGAGATTGATGGAATGTGGTGGACAAAAAACATGAGCCCTAGACGGCTAAGTAAGTAGGCTTAGACTCTAGCGAGCCTCAGATTAATAGTTAATACATAACTATAATTGATTATGGCACGGAACCCTACACCTATAATCGTCACAAAACTGCAGACTCACTAATTCATCTGCTCTTCAACGCCGTCGGGCTCGATGCTGCCATCACTTCGCAAACAAACAAACCAACTTTATTCGTGCCAGAATGGACGACATCGATAAGCTTGCAAGTTGTAGGATTCGGCATTCCGGACATTAGGGCGGCCTATTCGAATATGTATTTCTAATGATATGATAACTGACAAACAACTAATTGAGTAATATAAAATAACAATCACTATATGATTTAACATATCGTTAATGAAATGTAAGTTATGACCCTTATTATTTTGTTTAAGCTAATTAATTTGTAAAAGTAAAAGCATAGCGAATAAGCAACCTCGTTCTAACAAGAGAACCGTGCATAGATACGAAGCATGGCTATTTTGCGTTTTAAGGTTTTAACGAGAACAATAATATATCACTGTTGCATATTCATTATGTATGAACTATTATAATTATCTAATTATTTCATACAGGATACTTTGTTATATTATGTGTGCCGAATGTTATCATATCTTGATATGGGTCTAGGCCGTATAGCGGTTAGGTAGACCTCTAGCCTTAGGCCCGCAGGCTTCATAGCCCAGCGTACAATGACATTAACTGCGCACAGTGCCTCGTGTTAGTGAGCCAGATGTGGTCGTTGTCGCTATCAGTACTAACAATATTGCTACCAGAGGTAGTTTTGGGTTGTTTAGTATTATGTTTATATTTTTATATGAGGTATGTGTAGCGTTAGGGTTGAGGTTAGTTAGGGTTAGGGTACACTTCTGTAGTACAAGTCTGGTACACTTTGTGTATACATGATCTATGTACCTCGGGTACATACTGTAGTACCTGATACGACAACGACCCCTTGAGCATTAGTGGAGTAGGCGAGGTACTGTCCGGCATATTAGATGGTACCAGGGTACGTTTCGGTATACCGGACCGTACCCAGGGTACGTTCCAGCAGTACCCCGGGGGACATAGACCCTCTCAGCGTCACTTAGTACGTTAATGTCACGCTATGTAAGTGTCTCACGGTATAACGGCTATTACTGGGTAATAGGTGGCGGTGACGTCTTTACTCTTTAGACTAGAGGCGACATGTCTGGGCTATGTAAGCACCTAGAAGCTCACATATTTTGACGCGTATGTCTTTCTATTGATCGTCTTCTAACACACTTAATAACATGGCTATTGAGATGGACCATTCTCCACACAGGTTGAAGATTTTGTAGCACAGTCGTTCTCTCTGTTCTGTAAAACGAGCACAATCCAAGAGAAAGTGTTCTACTGTCTCGGGCTTACTACACTCTTCACAGTTGGGGCTATCCTCTTGTCCAATTATGTGGAGATATTTATTTAGGCCCACGTATCCCGTTCTTAGTTGGGCTATTTTGGAATAGAGGCGATGGTTCGGTACGTCGATCAGCTCATGCATACTGACCGAAGGTTTCAAGCTGTGAAGGCATCTGCCTGTCTCCGATACATCCCACTGTCTCTGACACCTGGCCTTGACAGAGACCCTAACGGCCCCTCTAACGTCCCCTTGGGAGGTCGGTCCCTCACTCTCCATGCTAGCAGCTGTTTGACTAGCTTGTTTGGCCAACTTATCAGCAATCTCATTGCCAGTGATGTTAGCGTGTCCAAGAGTCCAGGATATGCTAACTGGAATGCCTAGTGCTTCCAGATAACACATTCGACTTTTACATCTGGAGATAGTGTCCAAGAACTGCTTGGCTTTCCATCCTAAGGTGAGTAGACCTATGGACGATTGGCTGTCAGAGAAGATTTGGACCATCGCCGTGGCATCCATGTTGGTTTCGGTGCAAATATAGTCCAAGGTCAATAAGATGGCTACTAGCTCTCCAAGCAGTATGGTACTATGCTGTGATACTGGTTTGCTGATCTCAATGGGCGTGTCCTCACCAGGTAGGAGTATACAAGAGCCTGCGCCACAAGGTCCTGGGTTGGGTTGGCAGCTGCCGTCTGTAAAGGCTATCACTGCACTTATAGTTATAGGGCAACTGCTCATGATGCCGCCAATGATGTCTCTGGCAGCATCCTCCTGCTCTCTTGTTCGGGCTTTTGACGACCCTAGGGTTGACTAGGTCCCACTTCAGTCGATAGTGACTGATGTTGCTGTGATGGTGTTGACCATGGCATAGCCATAGGCCTACATAGCTCCAAGAAACGGTCTTGCTAGGGTTAGAAGACCAATGTATATAGACAATCGGTCGTACAGCCTGGTCGGGCTAAGGCCTACATTGTATTTTGTAGAGTTCTAATTCATTATTTAGTGCGTAGTAACTGAGCATGCCAATTATGCAATTTGCCGGTTGTAGCTGAGATTTAAAAAATACAGAAGAAGAAACTTTGAAAATTGCTGTACCAATGTTACAGTTGTATACATATATATGTTTTAAAACGATCATTGTGAGAATTTTGCTCAGAAAAACGAAATATAGCTGAATATAGTCTCACCTGACAGCGAAAATATCACTGATTACACCAACATTCAAAACACAAATATTTTATGCAGTTATAGCATAGAAAAATTGATTTGACCACATCATACCAGCAATAAATTTTTTCGAGTCAGGACTTTCAAAAATCACAAATGGCGTCTCAAACAAGCGAACATAATTAAAACAAAGGGGCATCTATTTGTGTGTGATAAGTATTCTCACTGGCGGTACATAACGAGGATTTGATCCACTTCTCTCTCCGTCTTCGTTATAGTCCCTAGGACTTTTGAAGACTAATATTTATGAGGTTACAACTTACACTCTTGTTTGTGTTACGCTACTATATGCACCTCTGTGTTTACATCTGACCAAAAATATCTCCGGTGCGATTTTTGCATTACTGTACCCTTGTTGACGTCTCGCGGTACCGCGAGAAAGTGCGAGACATGACAGCGAAAATCAACAAGAGAACGCAAAATTGTAATCGTGCATGATTTTGTCTTTGCATGCGGTTCTAAGACATTTTATTGTTATTTCAAACAATTACTGTTACTCAAGCAACAACGGTAGGCATCATGAGAGTGAGAATAAACACTAAAAAACGCTGAAAAAAACTCGCAATGATCGCTTTAAGGTGTGACAATTTGGCTCCCAACATAAATTGAGCATTGTGTATCCCTAGGTCGTGGCTAGGTAATCTAGAGCTTTTGGTAGAACTTTTTTTATATTAGGTACTGACACTGAACTAATGTCATAATAAAATATGTCTCCATGATTATAAATTGAAATATATATTCAACCCTTTTCAAGCTGCATTTTCTGTTTGTATGTCAACGATGTGTCGGTTTTTTTCGTGGCTTGCATTTTGTATGTGGGGCATATTGGAATACGAGGATACAATTTATGGTACTGAGTATCATGAAGCAATGTATCTCCATTATTGGCTTAGATCAATAAAATGTTACAACCATAGCAGGGTTTCTTCTGAGGGAAAATTAGACAATGGCGGTACTGGCCAGTTTGGGGAAAAAACGCACATGATGGATTCAAAGGTGTGCAGTAGGCACGAATGTGAATTCTGCAGGCAGACGTGGGGGAGAGAGGGGCTCTGGGGGTCTCCCCCAGCAAAATTTTAAAATTTTGAATGTCTTGGACTGCATTTGAGGCACCCAGAAAATAAAATTTCACCTTTTAGTTTAAATCTTACTATGTTAGCAGACCTACCAAGTCTCACGCTGCGCATTTCGCGGGAGACTCGCGCATCTGGACTCATTCTCCCGCACTCCCGTATGATGCCCTACGCATTCTCACGCATTCACGCAAAAGAACAAAAGCAGCCCGCGGCACCCCTTTTACCCACGTCCATTGCTGTACACATCGTGGCTCGTGCTTTCTGGCTGGTGCGGCGAATCGAGGAATCGAGGAAAAAGCTGCAATCGGGAATGACACAGGAGTTTGCCGGCACGCAAAAAGAAACGTTGCTGTAAATTTTATTACGATTTTCCATGTATCTAGTCAGAAGCACGTGGTGTCAGTGATCTATTTATTTTTTGATTGACACTATTTTGACAACGGCGGGTAAATACAGGAACATTTTCACAACGGCGTTGTTAAATTTGACAACGGCGGTGCGCCACAGTGCCTCCAATGTAGAAGAAACCCTGCATGGTTATAACAGATGCTAAAATGTAAGAAAAGACATCACTGGCTCTATAAAGTTTACATGCAGCGTGCAACACTTGCTTTCGTTCTTCTAGTTTAGCCCACCGTGAGACTGGCTGTGCACCATGGAGCAGCGCGTAAAGAGTGTGAAGAGCATGCTGCGAAGCGTTCTCCTCAGTGAGAAAGGTGGAGTGAAATTCACGAAACTAAATTGTAAGTATATAATTATAATAATCTGTGTGTCACAGAATGTACCAATGTACTGGCATTTGAAGTATGTCTACATGTGCGTAACAATAGATGTCAATAGCTGCAGCTGCATCATGAAAATAAAGCATATCGTGTAAAGTTGCGTGCTTGCATGAGTGTACCAGCGTTGAGCTCTACAGAGGTAATGCTTGCTTCTGTAATGAAGGAGCAGGCAGGAACAGAGTGTTTAGAATGTATAATGAGAGTACTGGAAGAGATCGAGCAATGGTATGCAACGTTGGACGAGATGTGTAATCCATTGCTACTCCTATGAATTGTCATAGTAGGTATTTCTTGATTAAACTTGCATTTATGTGAGACTCTTTTACAGACGACTACCAGGATATTACAGGCGATTCTATTCCATTCAAGTCTCTTGGCTTTAGGACACTTGAAGAGTTTCTCAGAAGTGTGCCAGATGTCTGTCAAATCATTAAGTAGGTGATGATATATGGCATACTAGAGATTGTCAATTATATTTAGTGATGGGGAAGAATATCATGAGAATAGTTGTGGTGACATATTTTAGTAAAGAGAGACTTGTCTAACCTGATCAGAAATAACATCACAACGAAGTGTTTAGGCATTTCTACTGTGATCTAGTCTATGTTGCACAAGTATATTTATACTAATTTGTACTTGCTTTCATAAAATGTCTTCAACAAATCTGAGCAATCTTGATTAGAAGTACTATGACAACATTCAAATTTTGATACCCCAGGACAGCTGAGTGATCATAATTTTTTTATAGGCTTATTCATTCCAAAACTGTACAATTTCTTTACATGTTATGTTATTTGCAGTAGTTGTGCAATTACCAAATAACCATGGTATTTCTGTGCTACACACGTTTACTTGTTGCTAGCAACTATTTAAGAACTGGCACGATTTGTGTGGTTATTTAGTCAATTAACTTCCTATATATCTTTACGACAAAAGGATATGAAGCGGTCGTTTCGAAAATAGTAAACTTCATTGTGCAGTTTGGCACACAGAACAATTCGTCATGTTTTAACACTGCAACCATGCTCACTATTAGCATATCTAAACTCATTATTTTACATGATGTAAATAATTAAGGTAATATAATTGCCATATTGTAATATTCTAGGTTTAAGATTTGTAGACTAATTTCATCATTTATTAGCTCAACTGACATAGTCAGATGCAGCTTGTAGAATCGCAGGAGCGTGCATCCGTGTGTCCGTCCGGCCGTGCGTCCGTCAACAGTTGGGCACAAATTTAACAGGTCGACGTACGGTCACGATATTCGGGACGTGGGGGGGGGGGTAATCCGAAAACAAGTTGGGATGTCGAAGCCGGTGGGTCAAAGGTCAAAGGTCAAGAGGTGTAAAAGAAGGGAACATTCCCTCCTTAACTTAAGGTATAGGGAGAAAATGCAGAATTGCGGCACAAATCTAAACGGCTCGACCTAGGCTCGTGATAGTCGTACATGCACACGCGTGTACCTGCACACGCACACACGCACGCACGATCGTGTACCTGCACACGCACGGACGCACGCACGCTCGTGTAAGTTCACACGCACGCACGCACGCACGTGTACATACACACGCACGGACGTGCGCACGCACGGACGTGCGCACGCACGCGTACGTGCACACGCACGCATACACTCATGCACGCACGTGTACGTGCACACGCACGCAGGTACGCACGTGTACCTGCACACACACGCACGTACGCACACATGCACAGACGTGTACCTGCACACGCGCACGCGTACGGCTTATTTCCCAAGGCGTTATTTCGAAATCTGGCGCCACCGCCGCCATCTTTGTCTCGTTAAGTATGAAAGCAAATGGAGTGCCGTACCCGTAGCCTCAAGACATTAAGATACGGCTGCCGTACCCGTAGCCACTGCGAATAATATACGCGCGGCTATGGCCGGTAGGAACGTGTACTAACTATCATATGGCGTGAACGATTTGAGTTACATTTCTATAAATTCTAGCTAAGACACGTCTTACTCTTAGCCTTAATCTCTGTGAATTTTGAGTCTATTGAAGCCCGATTAGTCTAATTAATTAGCAAATATGCACGCGCGGTATCGCTCATAGTCATAGGCTAGTATAGCTCTAGTACTATAGCCCGCGTTCGATAAACTGCCGCAGGGCTATAGAACATTGTCGGCTGGAAATACCAACTACGACCTGTTACCACCTGTCCCCATAAAAAATGAATCGCAAAACGCAAAGTTATCGGGCTTTTTAACACTTATTTATCTACATGGACATCTCACCTATCTTTTTGAACACTTTCAACAACTTTACACCATGTATTTGTCCTTTTATTCCACAAAGTAAGCACTACTGGCATTTCATTTTAAAACGAAGTGGCGTGCGCACGCGTGATGTTACCGGATATGTACGCAAAACACATGGCATTTATGGTGCATGTATTATTCAAGGGGGTGATGGGGTGAACTCGCGCTGATGTGCCAATGTGCGCACGAGCGCGAAAATGAGCGCGAAAAATCAAAATGGATCAGAAGAAGTGTTTGCGATGCAGTTCATCCTTTTCAAAAAGGGATTTATGCCAGGACGCCATTGTAAACATTACTCACGTTGCCAAGCAACATCAGCGCGAGTTTACCCCATCACCCCCTTGAATAATACATGCACCATAAATGCCATGTGTTTTGCGTACATATCCGGTAACGTCACGCGTGCGCACGCCACTTCGTTTCAAAATGAAATGCCAGTAGTGCTTACTTTGTGGAATAAAAGGACAAATACATGGTGTAAAGTTGTTGAAAGTGTTCAAAAAGATAGGTGAGATGTCCATGTAGATAAATAAGTGTTAAAAAGCCCGATAACTTTGCGTTTTGCGATTCATTTTTCATGGGGACAGGTGGTAACAGGTCGTAGTTGGTATTTCCAGCCGACAATGTACTATAGCCCTGCGGCAGTTTATCGAACGCGGGCTATACAGTACTAGAGCTAAGGCTAGTAATGGCAATGCCTGGTAATACACGCGCGGCTATGACCGGTGAAACGAAACGTCACGAATTCTATTTTTATCCTCCAAAAGTGGAAAAGTGGGCGGGGTCTATTTTTATCCTCCAATCACAGGTCGGAGCAATTCCTCTGTTTAGACGCATGTGTTCCATGATTCATTGATTGATGATGATTGATGGAATGTGTGGACAAAAAACATGAGCCTAGACGGCTAAAGTAAGTAGGCCTAGACTCTAGCGAGCCTCCGATTAATAGTTAATACATAACTATAATTGATTATGCACGGATACCCTACACCTATAATGTCACAAAACTGCAGACTCACTTAATTCATCTGCTCTTCAACTGCTCGGGCTCGATGCTGCATCACTTCGCAAACAAACAAACCAACTTTATTCGTGACACGATGGACGACATCGATAAGCTTGCAAGTTGTAGGGATTCTGGCATTCCGTACACTAGGGGCCTATTCGAATATGTATTTCTAATGATATGATAACTGACAAACAACTAATTGATTAATATAAAATAACAATCACTATATGATTTAACATATCGTTAATGAATATGTAATGTTATACCCTTATTATTTTGTTTAAGTAATTAATTTGTAAAAGTAAAAGCATAGCGAATAAGCAACCTCGTTCTAAACAAGAGAACCGTGCATAGATACGAAGCATGCTATTTTGGTTTTAAGGTTTTAACCGAGAACAAAATATATCACTGTTGCATATTCATTATGTATGAACTATTATAATTATCTAATTATTTCATGACAGTATACTTTGTTATATTATGTGTTCCGAATGTTATCATTATTTGATATGGTTAGGCCGTTAGGGTTAGGGTAGAGCCTCTAGCCTAGGCGGCAGGCTATAGCCCGCGTACAATACATTAACTGCCGCAGGCCTGCTGTGTTAGTGGAGCAGATGTGGTCGTTGTCGTATCAGGTACTACAGATATGTACCAGAGGTAGTTTTGGGTTGTTTAGTATTATGTTTATATTTTTATATGAGGTATGTGTAGCGTTAGGGTCTAGGCCTACTTACTTTAGC